>NC_077231.1:94657798-94827746 GCF_027887165.1 Monodelphis domestica
TTCTTCTACCTTGGAACCAATACACAGAATTTATTTTAAGGAGGAAGGCAAGTGCTTTTAAATTGTTAAACATAGAATATGTATGTCACTGTCCATGTGGCCTGATTTCAGAGATACTGACAAAGTCTTCCTATACCACCTACCCCTTCCATCCCCATGTCTTTTTCATAGGCTGTGAAGGTATACTTCACATTATACAGTTAAAGACTGGCTTCCCTTGCTAAAGACTTTGTTCTCTGTTCTTATGACCTGCCTCCTGCCCCCATGAGAGCACCTTCAAGTTAATGGGTTGATGACACTGGAGTGTGAGTTTATTAGTTATTTCCAAGAGAAATAATAGTGAATGAGTACATTCTGGTAAATTTTTATGAAGATCATTTTGATGGAAATGGAAGAGGGTAGAGGTAGGAGGAGAAAATGAACACGAGAGCTTTGGGGCCTTAAAAGTGGCAAGGGGACCAAAGGACAGTAGAGAGGAATTAGGAAAGAGGTTGAGTCCTGAAGATAAACTGGATCAGATTCACATTTTTTCCTGCTCTGACAAAATGAAGATAAACACTGCCATGACTAGCTACAATCACAGGAGCATAGATTTAGTGCTGAAAGAGGCCTTAGGAGTTGATCCACACCCCACATTTTACAGACGAGGAAACAGGTTCAGAAAGGTTAAATGATTTGCATGTGGTCACAGGACTAGGTCATGGGCACTAGTGGAATAAATATCTTCCTGTCTCCTAAACTGGCACTTTGCCTACTACACCCCACTGTACTCCACTACCTCCCTTGTTCTTCTCATTTACATTAGTAGAGTCACTGTTGTTTAGTATTTTCATTTGTGTCCTACTCTTTATGGCCTCATCTGGAGTTTTCTTGGCAAAGTTACTGGACTGGTTTGCCATTTCCTTCTCCAGTTCATTTTACAGATGAGGATGAGGAGGAGATGAGGAACTGAGGCCAACATGGTTAAGTAACTTACCCAGAGTCACACAATAAGTATCTGAGTTTGGATTTGAACTTGGATCATCCTGATTTCAAGACTGGTACTCTATCCACTCTGCAACCTGGCTACTCTAGAGGCATTGTACCTATTTATTTCTTAACTTTTATAAAGATGATATTAGAAATTAAGTCTTGATATATTAGTTTAGAGATAAGAAATAGAGAATCTGGCTTGAGAAAGAATTGGAGTTTGAAGCAGATCTGAGACAGAGTGTCAGTTGCAAATGTTGACAGTCTTAACATTTTTTTCCTGTGGCAGTTGGTCTCTGGGAGTGTCAGTTACTCTCTCTTGGAGTGCTGGGAGCAGGTGACATCTTCTTTTCTCTCTCCCCTCACTGTCTAAGTTAGAAGGAAAGGAGGGAAAAATCTGAAGGAGCTAAGTGATTTCCCTTTTCCAACTTGGAAAACAGTAGTGACTGTCTATTGCTGTTTCATAAATTGTTTTATATCTGAGAAGACCAAAGAAAGACCTGGGCTTTGGTTTGGACTGTAAAAATTAAAATTAACATATAACTTAAAATATTATATTTTATAAGATTTATTAATAACCACTAGACTTATACACTTAATACACTTACCCAATCAGTAGCCAGGACTATAGAAAGTTTGCCACACTATGAAAGACTAGATTATGAAACCCAGGAAGGCAGGCAAAGTGAGGTTCTTGGTAGAATGTGGGGAACAATCAATGGCATTATTTCTATAGTCTAAAGCTTTTGGGGTATGCATTGACATTAGGGCAAATGCATTTTAAATTTATATATGGGGTGCTCAGGGAGGGATAGTATCTCTGGTATGGAGGGCTTGTCGTGCCCTCCTAGGGCAGCTCTCCAGCCTCTGACCCCCACCTGACACCCAGCTCTCATTTGTGGCTCCCAGTAGTTGCTAGCATGTGGCAGCGGCCACACCCCGGGCAACGGCTTCGACAGGCCAGCCAAACCTTATGAGGGTAGCCATCGGGTCATAGACCCCTGGTGAACCAGGGCTTTGCTCACCCAGCATGTGAAGACTGCTTTGGCTGAACAGACGGAAGAAACCAATAAGAAGGTTCAATGGCGGAGAGGGCGACGCAGCAAAGCACTGTGCAGTGCTTAGGGCATGTTGGAGCACAAAGGACAACACGGCCATCCAATGCAGCTGAGGAAGTCTCCAGATGTAACGACTTTTCGTGCCACTGGACCCAGGCTTCCAATGCCGAGAGAGTGGGACTGTCTCTGTGCATCGACTTTTCCACTTAAATCTCCTTCACGCACAAGTATCTTTGTGCACACTCATCTATCCTAACCCCATCCACCCTCTTCAAGACCTGTGGTGATGGGGGAGTGGTGATGCAACAGGTGGAGGTGACCACTGGCAGTTGTAGTCACGATCCTGCACATAGGCAGCCTATGGACCAGTGGTCGCTCGGCCCTGTGGGCAGCAGGGACGTTTGGCAGCATCCTGGGTGACTGAGCAGCCCTCTCTAGGACAGCACTGCTCACCCTAATCAAGGGAGGGGACTAGAAAAGGTGTCCCAAACATTGCCTGCCCTACAAACACCTGGTCAGCACACCGTGGCTGGCGGGTCATCCCTTTAAGTGGTCGAAATCAACGAAAAAATACAAAGAAACTCCTACTAGGAGCATGGAACATCAGAACATTACTTGATAGAGAGAATACCCTAAGACCTGAGAGAAGAACAGCTCTAATCAGTAAAGAACTGGCACGATATAATATCGACATTGCAGCCTTAAGTGAAACACGCTTACCAGAAGAGAGATCACTCAGCGAACCCACCACTGGATACACCTTCTTCTGGAAAGGTAGAGCCTCAAATGAAGACAGAATCCACGGTGTTGGCCTGGCCATCAAGACCAGTTTGCTCAAACAGCTGCCAGACTTGCCTGTGGGCATCAGCGAGAGGCTCATGAAGATCCGTTTGCCTCTCAGCAAAGACAGGTATGCCACAATCATCAGCGCATATGCCCCAACACTGACCAGCACAGAGGAGACCATCGAGCAGTTCTACTCTGACCTGAGTGCCGTCCTGCACTCAGTGCCCACAAATGACAAGCTGATACTACTGGGAGACTTCAACGCCCGCGTTGGCCAGGACCATGAAAGATGGAAAGGAGTGCTCGGCAAACACGGCGTGGGCAAAATGAACAACAACGGCCTACTGCTACTCAGCAAATGCTCAGAGTTCGAACTCACCATCACGAACACTGTGTTCAGAATGGCGAACAAATATAAAACAACGTGGATGCACCCACGATCAAAACAGTGGCATCTCATTGACTACATTATTGTATGCTGGTGAGACATCCAGGATGTAAAGATCACCAGAGCCATGAGAGGAGCTGAATGCTGGACAGACCACCAATTGGTTAGAGCGACTCTTCAAATGAGCATTGCGCCTCGCCATCCAAAATGCGCCCAGACAGTTCGCGCATTTTACAACATGAGTCGTCTTAGAGATCCATCTTATTTGCAAACATTCCAGTCCTACCTGGACGACAAGCTGTCTGCCAAGGGACCACTCACTGGGAGCTCAACCGAGAAATGGAACCAGTTCAGAGACGCAGTGAAGGAAACATCAAAGGCAGTCCTAGGCCCCAAACAACGCAACCACCAGGACTGGTTCGATGAGAACAACACTGCTATTGAAGACCTGTTGAACAAAAAGAACAAAGCCTTTATGGAGTGGCAAAATAACCCAAACTCTGCTCCTAAAAAAGGACAAATTCAAGTCTCTCCAAGCCACGGCGCAGCGTGAGATCAGGAAGATGCAAGACCGATGGTGGGAAAAAAAGGCAGAAGAAATCCAGTGCTTTGCTGATACGAAAAACTACAAACAATTTTTCAGTGCCCTCAAGACTGTCTATGGGCCATTAAAACCCACCACCACTCCCTTGCTATCCTCTGACGGTGACACTCTCATAAAAGATAAAAAAGGCATCAGCAACAGGTGGAGAGAACACTTCAGTCAGCTTCTCAACAGACCCTCTTCAGTCGACCAAAGCGCCCTTGACCAGATCCCCCAAAACTGCACCATTGAACAACTTGACGTCCCTCCTTTAATAGAGGACGTCCAAAAAGCCATTAAACAAATGAGTGCAGTCAAGGCACCCGGTAAAGACGGGATCCCAACCAAGGTGTACAAGGCTTTAAATGGAAAGGCACTCCAGGCATTCCACATAGTGCTGACCAGCATATGGGAAGAGGAAGACATGCCCCCAGAACTCAGAGATTCCTCCATCGTAGCCCTATACAACAACAAAGGCTCATGAGCAGCCTGTGACAACTACAGAGGCATCTCACTACTCTCCACTGCCAGAAAGATCCTCGTCCGTGTTATACTCAACAGACTCCTGTCATCTGTTTCAGAGCAGAACCTACCTAAGAATCACAATGTGGCTTCTGACCAGATCGCAGCACCATCGACATGGTCTTCACGGTGAGGCAAATGCAGGAAAAATGCCTTGAGCAGAACCTGAGTCTCTACATTGTCTTCATAGACCTGACAAAGGCGTTCGACACAGTGAACAGGTACGCATTGTGGGTGATCCTCAGGAAGCTTGGTTGCCCAGCAAAATTCATCAAACTGATCCAGCTCTTTCATGTCGACATGACAGGGGAAGTCCTATCTGGTGGAGAGACTTCCGATCGCTTCAACATCTCCAATGGTGTGAAACAAGGCTGTGTCCTCGCTCTGGTACTATTCAACCTATTTTTCACCCACATATTATGACATGCTGTGATTGATCTAGACCTGGGCGTTTACATCAAATACCGACTAGATAGCTCACTATTCGACCTTCACAGCCTGACTGCAAAAACAAAGACAACAGAAAAACTCATCCTGGAAGCTCTCTTCGCAGATGACTGTGCTCTCATGGCCCACCAAGAAAATCATCTTCAAACCATTGTGAACAGGTTCACTACCACAACAAAACTGTTTGGCCTGACTATCAGCCTCAGCAAACCAGAGGTGCTGTTCCAACTTGCACCAGGGAGGCCAACTAACCAGCCGTGCATTATAATTGACGGCACGCAGCTTTCTAACATCAACACTTTCAAGTACCTGGGCAGCACCATCGCCAACGACAGGTCCCTAGACCATGAGATTAATGCCAGGATCCAAAAGGCCAGCCAGGCACTCGGGCGGCTGCGCTGCAAAGTCCTCCAACACAGAGGTGTAAGCAATGCGACGAAGCTCAAAGTGTACAACGCAGTGGTCCTCAGCTCGCTCCTGTACGGTTGTGAGACATGGACACTGTACCAGAAGCACATGAAACAGCTGGAGCAATTCCACCAATGCTCTCTCTGGTCAATCATGAGGATCCGATGGCAGGACCGAATCACCAACCAGGAAGTCCTTGACAGAGCCAATTCTACCAGCATTGAAGCAATGGTCCTCAAAACCCAGCTATGATGGTCTGGACACATCATCCGCATGGACCCACAGCGAATACCAAGACAGGTATTCTATGGTGAACTGTCAGCTGGACTCAGGAAACAAGGCCGACCAAAGAAAAGATTCAAGGATCAGCTAAAGTCCAACTTGAAGTGGGCTGGCATTACACCAAAGCAACTAGAACTTGCTGCCTCTGACAGAAGCAGCTGGCAAACCCACATTGACCATGCCGCCACCACCTTTGAAGATGAACAACGTCGAAGTTTTGCCGCTGCGCGTGAACGCCGACACCAGGCCACAACCGCACCTCCTGTAACAACTGGCGTCCCATGCCCCATGTGCCACAAACTTTGAGCCTCAGCCTTTGGACTCCAAAGCCACATGAGGGTACACCGTAGATGAAACTGCACAAAGACAATAGTCATTCTCGGTCACCGAGAGACTACCACTACCAGTATTACAAAATTTAAAAAGTTAAAGAAAATCTTCTCAATACTAGTGACATGTGCTTCAAATACAAAAAGGAGAGAAAAAATAAAACTCAAATACTATATTGCACATGCAAGAAAAAACAATAATAAAAAAATTTTTAATCAACAATATAACTTACAATCAGAGACACACTGTGCCAGCCAAGGAGAGGTAGAATACAAAGGTTTCTCACCAAAACTGAGATCCATTTCCTTTTTTAACCTGGCCATGATCCACAGTGAGTGAAATGATTTTTTTTACAAAGTAACAGCTTTATAAAACAGTAGTATAGTAGGTAATGCACATTCAAAGAGAGTACAAAAATACCCAAAATTATAATAGCCTAGCTAATGACAATAGCAAACAAACCCACTATCATTAGGATTCACATGAGTCTGCTGTGTGACATTTAAAAAAAACCTATAAAGATAGCTCATTAAATTCTCCAAAGGTTGTTAACCAGTTTGACAGAGTCTATCCATCATCTATGTGACAATTAACAAAGGCAAAATGGAAGAAAAAGCTGTTTATGGGCTTTTACAATGATATTTTGTTCAGTATAGTCATAGGGGAAAGGCACAAATCAAAATAATGTAACAGAATATGTCTAACAGCCAAAACACAGTAGATTAAAATGATTCAGTGTAACAGAATAGTATTGATCAGATTAATATATAAATGTAAAACAACAAATTAATTAAATCATAAAGCAAACAATCATCAATATACAATAAGATACTTTTATAAAACAATGGAGTCTAAAAAGGTTAAAAAATTTCACCTCCAGACTCTTTAAAGTTCCTTCCCTATCCATTTAGGTTCCTTTTGTCATACCTCTGGGATCTCCCATAGTGAGGGAGAATTCCTTGCTGAATATAGTGTGGAGGAATCCCAAATTGGATGTATTTTAGAGACTTGGCAGGCCCAAATGGCAAGAGGTTGTAGGGAGATGAATTTCTCCCATGAATCTCAGGCAAGATAATCACAAGGACCAGTGCACCCAGGAATGGTAGGAAGGAAAAGCATCCTAAAACTGGGAGCTGTTTCATATAGGTAATGCACTGCTCTTTCATAGAGTGAGTCATGCTTGCAATTCTACTTCCTTCCCCCTCTCCCTTGGGGTAAAACACTAGGGGCCACATGCTACCTCAGTCCTCTCCCCCACAGGCAGAGCATGGAAGCCTATATGGGTGAACCAAACTGGGGTAGAAAACCCATGTGGGGTGGGGGAAGGGATTTATTCTTCACCTTTAGAGGAAAAATAAAGGTGCTTCTAAATGGCTCTCAAACTCTCAGATGCAGACTGCAGTAGCTCATGGACAGCAGAAATGGCAAGGAGTTAGGAGGCTAATTATTGCCTAAGGAAAACCCACTGGGCTTCCAAGGCAAGCAGTAAGCAAGCACTCAGCTTTTTGGCAATGTACTTTACCAGCTGCCTGAAGAGTGGCTCTAAGGACTCCCAGCTTGTGTGTTTTAAAGACATGGTGGCAGCAACCAGCAACAGCAACAGCAGCAGTAGCAGGAAGATCAGGAACAGAAGCAGCAGAAGCAGAGGGCTAGGAGTTAACAGCAGGAGGCTGGATCAGCAGCAGCAATGCCAGAGGCAGCAGCAAGGAATGCTGGCTCAAGCAGGTGTGGGTGTCTTTGATCTTTTGGGGATATATATTTCTAGCAATGAGTCCTCTGGGCCAAAGGGTAAAAATATTTCATTCACTTCTTTGGCATAATTTGAAGTTGTTTTCCTAAGTGCTTGGACCTATTTGTAACTCCACCAAAAATGTATTACTGCATCTGCTTTGCCATAACTGCTTTAACATTGTCTCTTCTTGTATTTTACCAATTTGCTGGGTATGAGGTGAAAACCCAGAATGGCTCAGATTTGTTATTTCTCTTGCTACTAGTGATCTGAAGGAATTGGTCAGATGTCTGTTAGTGGTTTGCAGTTCTTTGTTGGGATACCATTTGAATCTTTTGATGATATATCCACTGGGGAATAGCTCTTGGCAATATATGTTTAAAATTCCTTATCAGACCCTTATCAAGAATATTTGATGCAAAGATTTGTTCTCAGTTGATTGATTTCCTTCTTGTCCTTAGTGCATTTTGTTTGAACAAAAGCTTTTCAATCTCATGAAATTAAAATATCTGTTTTATCTTGTGTGATTGCCTCTATCCCTTGTACAGTTAAGAATTCTCCCTCTATCCATGGCTGTGAAAAATATTTGATTAATATTTTAAAATGATATAACCTTTAGTATTCAAGTTATGTATCCATTTTGAGTTTATTATGGTATATGCTGGTATAAGGGTTGGTCTGAGCCTAATTTCTATCATATGACTTTCCAATTTATCCATCAGTTCTTGCCAAATGGGAAGTTCTCCAAGTAATTTATGTTCATGAAGTTATTAAGCAGTAGATTATCAATTTTGAGTGTTTCTGATTATTCCCTTTTGGACTTCCTATTGGACTTGAGAGGGGACAAGAGGTATGATAGTGAGCTAGTCACTGCTCCTTCCTTTGTATATTTGAAGGTAGCTTTCCAGTATCCTCTAAGCTTTCTTGTCTCCAGGCTAAATATTCCCTTTGCCAAAGAATTCATATGACCATAGGCTTAGAGCAGTGATGTCAAACTTTTTAGAGGAGTGGGTGATATGAGAAATATCCTCAGGCTTACCTGGAGAAGGGGAGGGGAGCAGCCTCGCTCCACATCCCTCTAGCTTTCTAGTAATGAACTCGGGTGAACTCTGTGCTGAGGAGGCTCTGACTACCCCCTCTGGTACATGTGCCACAGGTTCACCACCATGGACTTAGAGCAATGTTTTGTATATATTAAGCTTTTTAATGTTTTTTAATTGATGCATGAATTCTTTCATTCACTCATTCATTGCTTCATTAATTGTAGATTTTGAAAGCTGGAATAGACCTTAGAAACAATCTAATTGAACAGAGGAAGAAACTGAGCACTATAGAGGTCAAAAGACTTATCTGAGGTAATGCTGGTAGGAAATGGAATTCAAGCCTAGATCCTTTCCCTGTAAATTTGCTCTTTCCATAGTGCTTTGTGAAATGAATTTATGTAAATTAACTCTCATTTCAAATACTTGGTGTTGAAGGAATCCTGTGGTGAACTTCTTTTTTTTTCTTAAATTAAATGAGAATGTTTTTGAAAGGCACGGCCTAATTTACTTTTTGGCACATTCAAGGAACTCATATCAGATTTTATTTAATCAGGCCATGCCTGTATTTCAAATAACTAAAAAGCTATGTCAAAGGCAGTGTGTTAAATAACATTTAAGAAAAAAACATCTTTAAAAGGAAGCCAGCAGTACACATATATTTCTACTTGTTCCCTTTAAAATAGCCAAAAGTTGGGAACAATGCAGGTGGTACAGTGGATAGAGTATCAGGCCTGGAATCAGAAAGACTCATCTTCCTGAGTTCAAATTTAGCTTCAGGCATTTACAAGCCATGTGACCATGGGCAAGTCACTTAACCCTGTTTGCCTCATTTCTTCTTCTGTAAAATGGGCTAGAGAAGGAAATGGTAAACCACGCCAGTATGTTTACCAAGAAAACCTCCTCAATTCAAATCTGGCCTCAGACACTTACTACCTATGGGACCCTGGGCAAGTCACTTAACTTTGCCTCAGTTTCCTCATCTGTAAAATAAGCTGGAGAAGAATATGGCAAACCAGTCTAGTATGTTTGCTAAGAAAACCACAAATGGGGTCATGAAGAGTCAGACACAACTAGACAATATCAACAAAATAAATTATGGTGGGTTCATGGAGAAAAAGTGGGTGGAATTTCTTCAACTGAGAGAGCTATATTCTAAGGAAACCACAAGTCCTGTCCCTTTCCCCTATCCCCTATGTTATTCGAGAAAGACAACATGGTTTGGATGAAGGAGGAGAAAAAGAAGGAGGAAGAGAAAAATAAGAGAAAGAAGAAAGCGGGAAAGGGGAGATAAAGTGTTTAAGAAGATGCAGAGGACATCATCCCCACAAGCCTATCTATAATTAGATAGGTAAAATGAGCAAACAACAAAGAAGGGACATAACTCTAAAGAATTTTTATGGAAGCAAAGAGCAAGGTACAGACACAGAAGGGGATAGTGAAAACAAAGGAAATACATCCAAAGTCCAAAAGAAAAATATGGATTGAACACAGATTCTTGAAGAACTCAAAAAGTATTTCAAAAACCAATTAAGAGAAGCAGAGGAAAAGTAGTAAAGAGAAATGAAAGTGATCTAAGAAGAGATGGAAGTGATACAAGGAGAAAGGAAAGTGATGCAAGAAGAAATAAGAGTAATGCAAGAAGAAATGGACCAATTGAAAAAGGAGAACCAAAAACTGACCAAGGAAAATCAGGCCTTAAAAATTAGAATTGATTACCTAGAAACTAATGGTTTCATAAGAAATCAAGAAACAATAAAGCAGAATCAAAGGAATGAAAAAATAGAGGAAAACATGAAATATCGCATTGAAAAACCAACTGACCTAGAAAATAGATCTAGGAGAGACAATTTGAGAATCATTGACCTACCTGAAAGCCATGATCAAGAAAAAACCTTGGATATCATATTAAAAGAAATTATCAAAGATAACTGCCCAGAGATCCTCACACAAGAAAATAAAATTGAAATCAAAAGAATTCACAGATCACTTTCAGAAAGAAATCATCAAACAACAATTTCCAGGAATATAATAGCTAAATTCAAGAGCCATCAGCCTAAGGGAAAAAAAATACTTTGAGCAGTCAGAAAGAAACCATTCAAATACCATGGAGCTACAATCAGGATCACATAGTACCTAGCAGCTTCTACATTAAAGAATCAAAAGGCATGGAATATGATATTCAGGAAGGCAAAAGATTTGGGTTTACAACCCAGAGTCACCTATTCAGCAAAACTGAGTATATTCTTTCAGGGGAAAAAGTGTACATTCAATAAGATAGAAGATTTTTGAGCATTCCTGAGGAATAAGCCAGATCTAAACAAAAAATTTAAAGTCCAAATGCAAGATGCAAGAGAAGCCCAAAAAGATATAATGAACTGGAGGATTTCTATGTGAACTGGAAAGACCCCCAGGAGTTGATGCAGAAAAAAAGAAGCCGAACCAGGAGAACATTATACACAAAGACTAATACACTGTGACATAATCAAATGAAATGGACTTCTCTACTAGCAGCAATGTAATGATCCAGGACAATTCAGAGGGATTTATAAGAAAGACTGCTATCAACATCCAGAGAAAGAACTGTGGGAGCATGTAGCATACCAGGCATCTTAGCATCTGGAAAGTATGATTGATGTATTGATATTGTATTCTGTATATTCATTTACCAAACACATGGTCAGATTACTTGATGTTCATTGTATGGTAAGGGACAGTCTGAAGCACTAGCAAAGGACTGGCAAATTCTTGGGTTGGGCCTTGACAGCCATGCCTTGGCTAGGAGTACATTCATTTGCAAAGTGTGGGTTGGATTAATCTCTACCTCTTTGATCTTGTCATTGTCAATTCCACTAATGTTATGACCTATGCCATGTTACATATGCATTGATCTCCTCCTAATCCACATTCCTAAAACTTCCAATAAATACTGGGGAACAAGCACGAATTCCCTTTCTTCCCTCCTCTTCTCTTACACTCTTACTTCCCTGGATCTTCAAAGTGCTCTGACCTATCTTTTCCTGTTGATCCTCGCGATGCTGTAGCCCCAGTGCTTCCTATTAATCCTCGGACTCTCTTGTCCATAGGAGGCATTAAGGAGTTGTTACTCCCCACGTATTTTCTTATTCCTCATATTTCCCTTTAGCTCTCAGTGGGAAATAATATCGGAGTTTGTGCCACTCCCCATATCTTCTAACTTGTTGTCTCTGAGTCTTTATTATTCACCCATTTCCTTAGTCTCCCTTCTCCTCCTCAGGTTATTACCCACAGGCAAAATCATATAGGAACCGTAGATCGGTTTGCTATAGAGCAGAAATGCAGAAGAAAAACATAGGATTGATCACATGGTTTGATGGGGATATGATTAAGGTTTTGGCATTAAAATATTACTTTGTTGCAAATATGAATAACATGGAAATGGGTTTTGAACAATGATACATGTATAACCCAGTGGAATTGCTTATCAGCTCTGGGAGAGGGAAGGGAAATCATGAATCATGCAACCATGGAAAAATATTCTAAATTAAAAAAAAATTTTTAAAAGAAGATGTAGAGGGAAACCAAACTGAAATCTATGTAGACTATAACTATATTCTTATATAGTAATAAAAGCTAACACACATATAGCGCTTTAATGTTTACAAAATACATCATAAATATTATCTTATTTGATTTTCACAACCACTCTGGGAAGCAGATGCCATTATTATCCCCATTTTACGGATGAAAGAACTGAGGCATAGAGGTTAAATGATTTGCCTGGGGTTAATACAGATCACAAATTTTGAAGTTGAATTAGAATTTAAGTCTTTTTGCCCAAACGGTATTCTTTTTTCTCTGTATGCCTAGCACAGTACCTAAAACTTCTTTTGTTCAATCATTTTAGTTGTGTCTGACTCTTCATGACCCCATTTGGGATTTTCTTGGCCACAATACTGGACTAGTTTGCTTTTTCCTTCTCCAGCTCATTTTACAGATGAAGAAACTGAGGCAAACAAAATTAATTGACTTGCCTAGAGTCCTACAGTTAGTAAGTATGTGAGGCCAATTTTGACCTCTGGAAGATGAATCTTCCTGACTCCAGCTCAACACTCTATCCACTTGACTGCCTAGCTGCGCCTGGTCCCATGTTGGTGAACTTATGGCACACATGCTGGAGGGAGCTGCTCCCTTTCCCCTCTCCATGCATGCCTGAGGACATTTCTCACATGCCCCATCCCTCTGCTCAGCAGCCCAATGGGAATGCTTCCTCCCTCCCCTATCTGGGGTAAGGCAGGGGGCTCACATACAGTGTGAGGGTCACAGTTTGGGCACCCAGTCTCTAAAAGGTTTGCCATCACTGGCCTAGAACATACTAACCACTTAGTAAGTGTTGATTCATTTATATGAGAACACAAGCAAACAAGAAGGTAGGGAAAGAGGGTTAAAGATGGTGAGATTTAGGGCAGTTATAGAAGTAGAACTCACTGGGTTCTAAGAAATTTTGGGCCAGATTTTGCCCTCCTCTCTTTTTTTATTTCTCTTTTGATGGTTTCTGCTCAGGCCTTTTACATTTATAATAAAGGATTAACTTTTCAAAATTGAAAATGATCATTTACAAAATCAATCCTTTAAAAACATCTTGTCTTTGTATCTATCGCAAGGCAAAAGAGAGACAAAAACAACATGGAAAATGGTTTATTTCCTACTTTCCTTTCATCTCCAAATTCTGGTCCTATCCAGCATTCCCATGTACCATCAGCAGGTTGTTGCCTAAGACTGCAGACTTTTCTCAGGCTGCTTCACATGAGATACCTTTGGGGCTTCTAGGTAGTTGCTATCTTGCCTGCTGCTGTAGACCAAAGCTGTGAGATGTGTACTGCAAGATACAGGGCCTGAGGATGGACTCTTGGTTTTGCAAAAGTTGTATGTGATAAGTCTTTCAAACTTGTCCCGTTGGACGGTCTGGGGACAGTTCTTTTGAGCTCCCAGAAATCTAAGACCTGATATTACTTATGATAATGGCTTGCATTTATAAGAAATGCTTTGAGATTTGTAAACCCCTTTCAAAAAGCATTTATTTAGCTCTTACTATGTGTCAGGAACTGGGGGAAAAGCAGCCCCTGCTCTTATGGAACTTTCAGTCTAGTGGGGAAAACCAGATAAATAACTAGGTATATGTAAGATATTTAGAGTAATTTTAGAGTTAGAACTAACAACTGGAGAAGAGGGGGAGACCTGGAGAGAACTCCTATAGAAGATGGAATTCAAGCTGAATATTAAAGGAAACCAGGGAAACTTAGAGAAGGAAGTAAGGAAGGAGAAGATTTCAGTTATGGGGAAAAGCCAGGGCAAAGGCACAGAGATGAGAGATGACATGACATGTGTGAAAAACAAAAAACTGGTCAGTATGTCTGAATAATAGAGTTTGAGGAAAGGGACAAAATGTAAAGGGAAACAAGAAAAGGAGCAAAGGACTGGGTTTGTTATGGGCTTTACATATAGAGCAGATTTTATATTTGATTCTAGAGGTAATAGAGAGCCACTGAAGTTTATTGAGCAGGAGATTGTCATGTTGAGAATTATGATTTAGGAAAATTACTTTGGCCACTAAGTGAAGGATAATTTAGAATGGAGAAATACTTGAGGCGGGAGCTTATTGAAACAACCTAGATGAGAGGTAATGAAGACCTTCACTGGAGTGGTGGCTAAAATTGCACTGATGAGGAAACTGAGTCTCGGGGAGGGAGGGGGACAGAGAGGTGAAGTGATAGATTTATAGCTTATAACTTTAGAGCTGGAAGGGTCTTTAGGGGCTACTGAGTAGCAACCCCTCATTTTACAGATGAGGAAACTATGACAACAGAGAGATGATGTGACTTCTCCAGAGTCACCAGGTTTGTAACTGTTAGGGGTGGGATTTGAACCTAGATCTTCCTCTGACTAAGTCTAGTAGTCTTCCTGCTTCACCACCTCAGTGTTCCTAGAGGGTTGACTGATCAGCCTTTTAAGTTGGGAGAGTCCAGAGATTATACAAAGAATCTCCTCAGAGGATGGATAGTCTGAATATTATCCAAATGAGAAGGATAAGAGGAGCCTCCATCAGCCCTGTCCTGAAAGGTGGAGCTTCTCCAGAATTCAAGGATCTTTGGGGATGGAGGGGGAAGCCCTGTTAAATGACTTGTATTTTCTCAGGGACCCAGGACATTATGGCTTGACTTGTTTTTCTTCCTTTGCCCATGGGCTGAGGCAGCATCAGCTTTGGTAGCACCTAGAGGAGCTCCGTAGTGCAGTGGATAGAGAACCAACATAAGTCAGGAAGACTCATCTTTCAGAGTTCAAATCTGACCTCAGACACTTACTAGCTGTGTTACCCTGGGAAAGTCACTTAACTTTGCCCAAGTTTCCTTATTTGTAAAATGAGCTCCAGAAGGAAATCGCAAACTACTCCAGGATCTTTGGCAAGAAACATCCATGGGATCAAGAAGAGCTGGACATGACCAAAATGACTCAACAATTAAGTAACCTGACCTCCTTCCGGGCCTTACAGCAATCAATGAAGGAAGAAATCATTATGTAGAAGGGACACACCTTCCTTACCACCACCACCACCACCAGTAATGATTGCTAGCCAACTTCTACGACATGTAGATGGGCACAAGAGTCATGGGAGTGGCAATTCCTTGCCGCCACTTTTCTCCCCCCCCCCCCCCCCCCAGTCACTAATCTTGTTTCTAGCCTGGCCTCAAAGCAATTATCTGCAGAAGCAACTCTTGAGAAGGGCTGGTCATGCCCACCAATGGCAAGCCAGTCTCTCTGAAATAGCAGAGGACACAAAGGGTAGGCAGAAGGCAGCATGTGCCAGGAGAGCCAAACCATCACCTTGGCTGATGAAGGAAGGCTAGGAGTCTGATCCAAGAGCCTTGGGAATAATGCTGCTTCCAGCCCAGCGCCCTCAGACACCTTCCCTGCAGTCAGCCCCTGTGAAGATGAAGCCTGTGCTACAGCCACAGCGACTGAACAGCTATAGTTCTGGGCCCTGTCAAGCAGCTCAAACTCAGAAACAGAGGATTTTATCAGTGGAGAAGACCTCAAAGACGATCTGTTTTCCTATTGATCCCTAAAGACCATGGAACTTTTCCATCTGACGAGCATGGGACCATCCAAAGGTGTTGTCTTCCCCATTAAAATCTGAGTTGCCTGAGGGCAGGGCTTAGCAAGTGCTTTCTCACTTAATAAATGCTTTGTTCATTCATATAGTCATTATGGACATTTTCCCCATCTTGCCTTGAGCAGAGACAATGTTCCTTTTATTGTGTAGCATCACAATGCAGTGGAAACTAGTAGCTCATTTGGACATCTGAGACTCTGAAGACAAATCCCACCTGTGCCTTTTGGTATCTGCTTGATATACTCATGTCACAAATGGAGAAACTGAGGTCTGAAAGGTCTAATTGACTTCCCCAAGGTTGCAAGCCTTAGATCCCTCACTGTAAAATATGTCTAATAATAGCTCTTACTAGCTGGAAAGATCTGTAGGAACTGATGCAGAGTGAAATATGCAGAACCAGGAGAACATTGTACACAGTAACAGCAATATCATGGAATGATCGACTGTAGTAGACTTAGCTACTCTTGGCAATACACTGATCCAGGACAATTCTGAGGGACTTAGGACAAAGAATGCTCTCCACCTCCAGAGAACGAACTGTGGGAGCCAGAATGCAGATGAAAACAGATGATTTTTCACTTGTTTATTTGGGTTTATGTATTGGGTTTTGGTTTTATATGATTATCCTCTTACAAAAATGAATAATATGGAAATATGTTTAGCATTATAATACATGTATAAACCTGATCAAATTGCTTTCCAGCTCTGGGAGAGGGGAGAGAAGGGAGGGAGAGACAATTTGGATCCTATAACTTTGGAGAACTTGTGTAGAAATTTATTATTACGTGTAATTGGTAAAATAAAGTCTCTTTATAATAATTTAAAAATAGCTCTTACTTCAGTGGGTATTTTGGGAAGATTAAATGAGATTTTGCATGTATACAAAGGTATGCCCTCATGTTATTTATATGTGTGTTTGTTTTAGCCAACTACTATATATGCACGCATACACATCTTTGAAAATCTTAAAATGAGGCAGCTAGATAACAATGGATAGAGTACTAGACCTGGAATCAGGAAGATCTGGATTCAGATTTGGCCTCAGACACTGGTGACTCCGGGTAAGTCGTTTAACCTCTGTCTCAGTTTTCCTCATGTGTAAAAAGGGGATAATAATAGAACCTCCCTCCTCAGGCTGTTGTGTTTATCAAGTGAGATAATATTTGTGAAATGTTTAGCACAGTGCCTGGCACATAGTGGGTGCTACATAAATGTTAGCTTTTATCACTGTTGTTGTTGTTAATCATACTGATGTGGCGATGGGGGAAGATAGGTTTGGGAAGAAGGGTATCTTGGCAGCAGAGCATATGGAGTAGTGAGCGCCTGGGCTTGGTGGATTGAGAGGCATGCTTCTTTTTCCTAGGTGTTGACATACTTTCAGCTGAAAGGGACAAGGAACATACTTCCTACCTATCTTGGTCCTCAACCAGCCCATTCTTCCCAATGACCACAGCAATTCCAAGCAGAGAGAAGGCAGACTGTGGCATCATTCTGAGACAAAGCTCCAGTGGCTTGGTCCTCATTATATCTCCAACTACAAATGGCCCTAGGCATTTACAAACATCCTTGTGATTTGAATGGTTTCTCAATCATGTTAGGATTTCTATTTATTTTCCTCTTTTCAGTGAGTCCTTCCTCTAAAATATTTTTGAACTCTGGACTTGCTGCTAGGGAGCTAGATTAAGTATCATAAATTTTGCCACACCTTGGGTTTCCTGGAATGGGACAACGAACCTAGAAATTGAGAACAACTCCACCCTTTCCCCAAACTGCACGTTGGCTCTTTGTGTTACAAAATTTCTATAAATGTTGCATCCCCTTCACTGAAGTCTGGCACTGGACAAGTCCAACATCCAACTTCAGCATGGTTTTCTCTGTGTCTTCCACTGGAAGTTTTGCCCTGTTCCCATGAAATGCAAGATGAGTCAGGCTCCCAGGTGAACATGCACTAACAAGCTTGGCCTCCCTCATGCTGGGAGGAAGGCAGTATTATCCACTGGAGCTCTCCTGCCCCAGGGATGGCAAGACCCAGCATCCCCTTGGAGGAGCTTCTCTGTAGCTGACTAATGAGATCCCTGCCACTAACAAGGCAGGGAAGCTTTTGGTCCTGGGTCTGTTTACTCTAATGAAATACCTACAGCCTGAGGCTCAGAAGCAGCTCTGCCTTAGGTGGAGATTTTTTTCTTCTGTAGGGGAAAAGACATTCTGTGCCTCTATGGGAAAGAGGGGAAATTGGTCATTGAATCTTCAGGCTCCTAAGGAAGATGAGATGTTGTCTAGCTCAATGCCAAGACTTTGGGCTGGGCCACACCCAAGCCATTATACACAGATGAGAATCTGTTCCATTTTTAAATCTCTCCAGAAAAGGAAAATATGAACTCAGACCATGAAAGAATCATCCTGGTTGCCACACACTAATATTTCCCATGTGGCACATCAGAAATTGAACTGGTCTAGGAGGCAGAAGTTCTGGGTTAATAGGATCCTAGATTGAAAACTGAGGTAGCTAGGTAGTGAGTGGATTGAATGTTGGGCCTGGAGTCAGGAGGATTAGAGTTCAAATGTGGCCTCAGACACTTACTAGCTGTGTGACCCCGGGGAAGTCATTTAACCCCTTTTTGCCTCAATTTACTGATCTGTAAAATGAATTGGAGAAGGAAATGGCAAATCACTCTAGTATCTTTGCCAAGAAAAATCCAAATGGGGTCATGAAGACTGACTGAACAAGAGTCATCTATTCCAATCCCCTCATTTATACAGAAGGACATTGAGGTCCAAGGAGGTGTAATGGAAGATGCAAGATTTGAATTTAGGTCCTCTGCTCCAAATCAGTAGTCTTTGCCCTGAGTGGGATAAAAAAAATGACCACCCACTCAAAGTACAATTATAAAACTGGAGTCAGAGAGTGGATAGTATAAGAAGCAGTTTTTATTCTTCCTCATGAGAAAGGGGCAATTGCCCTAGTGGCAATGCCAATGCATGAGTACAGATACAAACATTATATAGATATCTGATGCAAGATCCCCTCCTCCTCTGCCAATACCCCATTGTCTAGGTGTAAAAGTCTACCCAATCAGAAAACAACAAGATACATAGCATGAACTTCTTAAGAGCTTCCACCAGGGAGGGGAAAGGTTATGGAGAGATAGCCATGTCCTTGGGAGTGACTCCTCTGGCTTCTAAAGGTCTGAGGAGATAAGGAGGTAGTATAGCCTAATGGTTTTCATCCTTGAAATGAGATCAGTGGTCTCCCAACTCACTGGGCCTTTGGCAATAATGAAATGTCTTTGAGGTTTTATTCTGTAAGCCTAAACAGACTTTCGTCCCAAATGGGAAGTGTAGGATGGATGTCCACCCTGAGAACCAACTAATTCTTTTTATTCCCTATAATCCTATATCCCAGGGCCTTGAATCTTGGGTCTTCTGCTTTCTAGCCATATGGGTTGAATCTGTACATGTCATCTGACATATTAAATGATTCCTCCCAGCCTTATAACTCGATTATGCCAATGGATCTGTAATCTGATCAGTTTAGGAATTTCTAAAAATTGGGATCCCACCCATCTGCATCTGCTCATACTATGTGACTCTTACCCTAGACCTTTCTTATATCTGCCACAAGAGGTTCACTCACCATGGTGAAAGCCTTCTTCAACTTGTGGAACTCTCTGGCTATATTCCTGTCATCCCTTGCACCCATCTTCTCTTCTCATATGTTTCCTTGATGACATTCCTTACTTCTGATCTTTGAAGTTCCTCCTCGGTTATATATTGTAGCCCACTTACACTCATCTTGCCATTCCTTACACAAGATACTCCATCTCCAAACTTTGTGTAATTTCTTTGTTTTTTTTTTAACCCTTCATTTCTGTTTTGGGATTGATACTAAGAAGCAGAAGAGCAGGAAGGGCTAGACAAAGGGTGGGGGGTTAAGTGGTTTAAGGGGGCCACATAGTTAGGAAGTGTCTTAGGTCAGATTTGAAACTAGGACCTCCCCTCTCTGGGCCTGGTGCTCTATCGACTGAGCTACCCAGCTGCCCCAGTTTTGTGCATTTTCACTGGTTGTTCCCTGGGCCAGGAATTCTCTCCTTCCTCATCTTGACCTCCTGGTTTCCTGCCTTCCTTTTCAAATCCAATCTCCTTCAAGAAGCCATTCTTAATTTCCCTTAAAGATAGTGCCTCCCCTCTGTTTATTCTCTCCAATTTATTTTGTACATGCTTTATTTGAATTTAGTTGTTTACTGTCTCTCTCATTAAACTGTGAATGCTTTAAGGGCAGGGGCATTTTTTTAAACCTTTCTTTGTATCCCTAGCATCTAGCACAAAGCCTGGCACATAGTAGCACTTAATAAATGTTTATTGACTTGTATGAATGGCTCTCCATTGCCCTCTGTGTGATATTCATTCTTAATTCTTCAGAGACTGATGTGTTCTGTCTCAGTGCCAGTAGAATACTGGTGTTAAAAAGATGGGCTTTTGCTTTCTTGGGAAGCTAGGAGTCAATAAAGGAGATTTGCAACTTCCCTAAGGAACCCCAGCTTCATTCTATCCACAAATTTGATAAACACTCCAAATCTGTGCCTTTATCCAAGTCACTTGTTAAAATGTTGAACAGAACCAAGGGAACCCGGAGCCCTGGAGACCTCCTTCAAGTCAGACAGTGACCCTATTAACTAGTAAGCTAGTAAGAGTAGTTACTCTTAGGGTCTGGTCATGACATCAGTTCCTGGTTGAGTCCAGACACTACATTCAGTTTACAAGAATATCATGAATAATTTTGTCAAATGCCTTGCTGAAATACAAACAGGCGATGTCTACAGAAACCGATGATTTACCAGTCTAACAGTGTCATCAACATGGAGCCCTCAAATGGGGATTGAATGAGGGGAGGCATTACTAACCCAGTACAATTTGGGTTCATTAAAAAAACAACAGCTAAAAAAACTAAAACCCTTACCTTCCATTTTAGAATCAATACTGTATTTTGGTTCCAAAGGGGTTAAGTGACTTGCCCAGGATCACACAGTTAGGAAGTATCTGGGGTCAAATTTGAACCCAGAACCTGCCTTAGGGCTGGCTCTCATTCCACTGAGCCATCTAGCAGCTCCTTACAATTTGTTTTCTTAAAGCAGAGGTGTCACATCTGACCCACTGATCAATCACATTGTTGCCAGAAATGAGGAAATCCTTAACAAATAAATAAAAATATAATAGAACATAGATAATGTTACAATGTGGTTTTTTAAGTCAATACATGGCCAGCAGAGATACATTATGAATAGTTAAGTGTCCCCATTTCTATTTGAGCTTGACACCACAAGCCTAAAAAGCAATGTCGAAAGAGGCTGTGTGGGAGCTTTTAAGAGTGGCTGTCATTTGATACAAATTAACTCCCTGAGCATCAAAGGCCAGAGGGTATGAAAGAGTTGAGTGAATCAGTGTGGTTACCAGAGAAACCTTTTCCTGATTGGAAAGATACCACCATGGGATTTTGTGCAGACCTGAGAGAAGCCCATATTTGTTTCCATCTTTACTCATATCTGATGTGGAAGAGGAAGAATTCAGGCTATAGGGAAAGGGAGCGTACAGCACCTCAGTGAGAGGAGCAGAAATCCAGTTCTTCTTTTTGAGTGAGATTGGGGAGTTAAATGCTCCCTAGCTAATTAGGAGCACCAAGGAGGCAAATGAACACCTTCTCTCTGATAGGTTGTGTGTGAGCAAGTAGTTAAATGACTTTTGATGCTTCTCTGAAGCCCCAAATAAAGCAGCCAACAGCCATCAGCACACTGCATATGCCCCAGGGGGCTTCTAATGCTAAGAAAAGATTCAGGCTGAATTTTCTACTCAGGACTGGAAAAATACCAGAATTGGATTAATCAGTGATAACAGGGGAAGTTTAGTATTTAAGTGTGTGACATATGGGGCAGGCTCTGTGTGTGTGTGTGTGTGTGTGTGTGTGTGTGTGTGTGCGTGCACACGCGCATGCACTGGGTAAGTATACCAGGTATCATTTGAGATGCTGCAAAGGTAATAATAACCTACAAGGCTTTGATTCTGGCTTCTCAGTCTTTAGAAAGACAGGCTATCTCTAAATTACTGATCAGCCCCAGACTATTTGACCACCAGGTGGTATGCTCCTTTGCTTTCCACCAGCCAAATGGCCCTGTTAAGGACTGTTAAGGTCTCTTTGCTGCTTGTGTAAAAGATTCTTTCTGTATACAGATATAGGAAACACAACCCCATTAAAGCTGGGAGACGAGAAACCTTCTTTGACTGGGTCCTGAATTTGTGCGAGGGGAGGGTCAAAAAAGAAAATGTCGCTCTGAAATATTTAAGGACATAGAAACTATGGATTGCTGAGCCCCTGGGAAATTTCCTAGCTCAGCTTACCCCTCTATATTCATATTGCACAGGCAATCAACTTTCTTTAGGCACATGGTTTATTAAACATGGAAGAACTATAAGGAAACTGTCAAATACTCCCCTTCCTTAGGGCACGTGGCCCAAATATG
The DNA here is from genome assembly GCF_027887165.1 of Monodelphis domestica. Lineage (NCBI taxonomy): Eukaryota > Metazoa > Chordata > Mammalia > Didelphimorphia > Didelphidae > Monodelphis > Monodelphis domestica. The sequence goes on from NC_077231.1 coordinate 94,680,003, forward strand.
TCCCAAAGAGGAACAGCTATGCTGCCACACAGGCCCTAGCTCCTGGTCTTGAACTGAAATAGAGGAAAAGATGAAAAAGGAAGGAATTTCCAAGTTCAGAATGGTCTTCTGGCCTTTTTTCTGGCTGATGAGTTTCCATAGCAGCTGCCGCCCAACTTCTTGCCTGTCACAGCTGTCTTGGTCCTAGAGTGTCTCTTCAGGGCTGCCCCATGAGGGTTTGCTTCAGTTGGCCCTCTCTGATTGGACCACGTGCATTAAACAAAGTTCCCTCCCTGTGAGTCCTTATTGTGTTTCGGGAGCAAAAGCTGATGTTCACATGTGCCCAGGAATGGAAATGTCACAGTGGGTAGAAAGCTGGGGGGCTTCTCATCTTCTCCCATACAGAATCATTCTTCTGGAATGCCATCAAGGCTATAGAGTAAATGACTCCCATTCTCTCCAATATAAATATGCCTTGGGAAGAAATGTCTAGGAAATCATGGAGAGAGTTAGAAAATGCCTCAAAGCCTCTAAGGAAAACAGGAGAGAGGCAGGAAGGATGGGAAGCATAGCAATTAGAATGGAACAATATCAGCAATGTACTTGTCTTTGATCATCGAGTTTCTTTTATCCATTTAAATATAGCAGCTCAAAGTGGAGACATCTGTCTTCTAAATGGAGATTTAATAAAAGCAGGTAACCATCCAGGGCAACCAAGTTTCAATAATAACTTAAACATTCAATTCCAGAATCTCTCTGGGCCTGAAGGCTCAAGTCAAGGTTATGGCACAAAACACCCGAGCTGCAAGTCAGGAATTAAATTTCTTTCTGTTTCAGTTAAAGAAGAGCAGGGCTCAAACTCCAATAAATTAGGTTTGGGTGTGGAGCCAAAGCTTTCCCTCCTGGTCATGGCACCTCTTGAGAATATTTCTCTCCTTGGTAATACCAGATCTGGAGTCAATAGCTAGGTTAAAAATGGAGTTAACTAACTGATCTATAATTTTGGGGGGGTTGGGGGTGGGGAAGAGCCTGGGAAGGTCACTTACCCATTCCGAAACTCAGTTTCTTCATTTGGAAAAGGTAACTAATGGTACAACCCAGCACACCTCACAGGCTCTTGGGAGGAAAGTGCTTGGTAAAATGGGAGTGGGTGGGATGGCTGACTCTAGCTCCTAGGAGCATAGATTTAGAGACAGAAGGGACTGATTTTGGAGGCCATGTAGTCTAACCCCTTCACTTTTGTAGATGAGGAAATTGAGATTCATGGAGTGAAATGATTCTCCCCAAAAAATCACAGGGGTATTAAGGGGGCAAAGCTGGGATCAAAACTCAGGTTTTTTGACTCCAGAGCCACCTTCTTCCCATTCCATTTAACAAGCATATATAAAGCACTTTCTATGAACTCTTCCTGAATTCAAATCTGGCCTCAGATCCTTACTAGCTAGGTAACCCTGAGCAAGTCATGCCATCCTGTTTGCTTCAGTTCCTCATCTGTCAAATGACCTGGAGAAGAAAATGGCAAATCACTCTAGATCCAAGTCTGGAGGAGACTTCAGAGGCCATCAAGCCTACCCTCTGGGAATTAAATGTTGTAGTGATAACCTGAGACTTGGGAGAAAGTCAGATAACAGCAGCAGAAACTGGTCAAGTGCCAATTGGGAGGTCTGAACTTTAAGGATTGGCATTAGGCCAGTTTCTGCTCCTGCCTCAGGTTATCACTATAACATTTAATTCCCAGAGGGTAGGCTTGTTGACTTCAAGCCTATATCTTTGAACTTATGACCTTGCCATATAAAAGAATAAAAATGTGAATAGCTCATTGATATAATACTTTCAGGTTTACAAAACTTTTTTTTATAGGAATCCCATGAGTTTGGGTAGAACAAGTGGCATTATTATTCTTATTGATCCAAATGAAAAAGCTAAAATTCAGATAATTCAATTCAATTCTGGTCCAGCTCCATTCAGTAATTCAACAGAGATTTATTCTGCACTTCTTCTGTGCCTCCCATGTATAAGATCAAGTACTACATATTGGCGATTCAAATAAAAAAGAACAAATAGTCTCTGCCTTCAAGGAGATTGAATTCTACTAAAATTGACTTGCCTGGGATTATACAGTTAGTATCTTTCACAGCTAGGACACAAACCCAGATGTTTTGCTGTCAAGCCAAGTGCCCTTATCACTCACTACACCATGATATTTTCCCATTAAAAAAAGTTGTAATTATCTTTCTTATTTCCTGAATATAGTAGACTAGGGGCTCCTAACCTAAGGTCTATGGTTAATCTTAAAGGATTTGTTGATAGATTTTAGAGGCTCTGTATAATTGGACATGGGGAAAAATGCATCTTTATTTTCAATAACCTCAAATTGAAATTTACATTTAAAAAAATTTTAAAACATGATCCTAGAACATAGTCCCTAGGCATCACCATCCTGACAAAAGGGCCCAAGATATAATAAAAGTTGAAAAGGTCCTTCAGTAGATGATCAACAAATGCATTGGTTGACTGATTTTTTTGATGCAAGAAGTAGAAAATTTCATCCTTTTCTTTTGTAAATATTCATTTTAAAAATGTAAGAACATAATCATCAATAAACACAAATATTTCAATATGCAAAGAACAAAAAGTAGACTGTGTGTAGAACTCTGTAGTTTTGTGAGAGTGTGCTTTTTTAAATTGTATATTAAATTTAACAAGGTAAAGTGAGGCTGAAAGAGGTTGTGATTTGCCTAGGGTCATACAGTCAATGTCTGTGGTAGGATTTGAATTCAAGGCTTCTTAAGTCTAAATTCAACATTTTATATATTGGCTAGTTTCCTGTCTCTGATATCTCTATCTATCTGTATAGCATCTCTTCCTCCCCACCGCTATCCCCCCCCTCTCCCTTCCTTTCTCTTTTTCCTTTCCTTTCCTCTCCTCTGTGTATATGTGTATGTGTGTACATATACATATATGTGTGTGTGTTTGTGTGTCCTTACATCCTAGGAATGCTTGCAGCTTGAGTCTGGGGCCTGCCTATAGCAAACAAGAGATATTTCAACTTTGGAGGACTGGTTTCTAAGCAGGCTGAAGAGTGAGGACCAAGTTTTGAAAAGTAGAAAATAACTGTTACTCCCTGGAGCCTCATGTAAGAAGCAGATCATCAGAATAGCCTAAACCAAAAAAGGAAAATCATTCAATTCACCAAAACTTTTCACTACTCCCAAAAGGAATTAGACATGGAAAAGGATGACAGGATCTTTTGCTTTTGCTCATCATTTTCCTTTTCTTTTTCAGAAGAAAGTTGGGAGTCTTCCCCAACAACAGAAACCAATTTGTTTTTATTCCCTTCAAGGTACCCTAGCATCTCAAATGAAGAGGAAACTTCAGAGGTCCTCTAGTCTCCCCTCCTACTGGTCTAGTCTCAATAGCTTGCTGTTATACCTGTCTACCACTTGCAAGGCATTTCCACTATTTCATTGTATTCCTGGTCTTAGTTCAGTTTATTCTGGTATTTGGTTTGAACTACTTTCTACTCTAGCCCTCAACAAATACCAGTGGCTCCCTATTGCCTCTGGGATAAACATAAACTCCTCTTCTTGGCTTTTAAAGCCTTTCACAACTTGGCCCATATCTCTATTAGTATTGTATGATACTTCTCTTCTTGAACTCTATGTACTGCACATGATCCTCTGTCTTTCCCATCTCTGTACCTTTGATCTGGTCATATCTCATGCCTGCTATGCACTCCATTCTTTCCACTGCTTCATAGAATTTCCAACTATCTTCAACGCAGCTCGAATACCACCTTCTACAAAAAGTCTTTCCTGATTTCCCAGAACTCTTACAGTCAGCCCTTCCTACCTACCTACCTTGGATTTATTTTACACTTATTGTATATAGAACTCTCTTTCACAGATATATGTATGTGAAAAAAATGTATAAATATAAAAAAAGAGAAGTAACAATATAATTTCCTGAACTAGGGAGATAATAGTCAATTTTCATTCTAACCTGCTCATGCCACTCCTAGAGACTGTGCTTGGTTCAGGGCTAGTTGCCATTTAGGAAAAGAAATTTCTTTCTTTAGGAAAGAAATTGATCAAATGGATAGTGTTCAGAAAAGAGCCCCTAGGTTGGCGAAGGGCCTTGAGATCATGCCGTATAAGAATCAGGGATGGGTAGCCTGGAGAAAAGAAGGCTTAGGGTGAAGTCCTGTCTTGTGGAAATGGGTTTAGGTTTGTTTTGCTTGATCCCCTAAGGTCAGAAACACCCTGTACATAGGAGTAGAACAAGAGCCCTTTTCAGGGTTACTTATCCACCGTTGGTATCTACCTTTCACCCAACTCTCATTTGTGACTTCAGAAGTTGTAGCATGCATGCTAGTCACACCACTGTAAACTCAATCAACAGTCTGGCTAACACAGATTAAGAGTAACTAACTGGCCTCAAACCCATTTTAGGGGGTTTCTACCCCAGGCATATGAAGCTATCCCCTGGCAGAAGGGGAGGATAAGAACAATTTATTCCAATACCCATGAGGGTGGCTGAAGCAGGTGATATGAGTGCCTAGAGCTTAGTCTGACATGGAAGATGTCAAGGCCATCCACTGCATCCTGGGCCATTGCCAGGCTTCTTGCCATTGTACTTTGATGACTCTGAAGAGAGAATGAGGTTGATAACTTTGTGTAACTGCCTCACTTAAATCCTATTCATGAGTGAATCAAGCCATCACCCATGATATCATTGGTCCTCTTTGAAAATGAAGAAGGAAGAACATTATTATTAAAATTTTTTAAACTTAGAATATTTTCCATGGTTACATGATTCATAATTCCCTCCCCTCCTCCCTCCCATAGCCAATGAGCAATTCCACTGGGTTTTACATGTGTCATTGATCCAAGACCTATTTCCATATTATTGATATTTGCACTAGGATGATCCTTTAGAGTCTACATCCCCAATCATATCCCCATTCACCCATGTGATCAAGCAGTTGTTTTTCTTCTGTGTTTCTACTCCCACAGTTCTTCCTCTGAATGTGGAGAGCATCTTTCTCATATAAATCTCTCAGAATTGTCCAGGATCATTGCATTGCTGCTAGTAGAGAAGTCCATTACATTCGATTGTGCCACAGTGTATCACTCTCTGTGTACAAAGTTCTCCTGGTTCTGCTCCTTTCGCTCTGCATCACTTCCTGGAGGTTATTCCAGTCTCCATGGAATTCCTCCACTTTATTATTCCTTTTAGCACAATAGTATTCCATCACCAACATATACCACAATGTGTTCAACCATTCCCCAATTGAAGGGCATCCCTTCATTTTCCAATTTTTGGCCACCACAAAGAGCACAGCTACGAATATTTTTGTACATGTATTTTTCCTTATTACCTCTTTGGGGTACAAACCCAGCAGTGCTATGACTGGATCAAAGGGCAGACAGTCTTTTATCGCCCTTTGGGCATAGTTCCAAATTGCCCTCCAGATTGATTGGACCAATTCACAATTCCACCAGCAGTGTATTAGTGTCCCAATTTTGTCACATCCCCTCCAACATTTATTAATTTCCTTTACTGCCATATGGGTCAGTCTGATAGGTGTAAGGTGGTGCCTCAAAGTTGTTTTAATTTGCATTCTCTAATCAGGAGACATTTAGAACACTTTTTTCATGTGCTTATGGATAGTTTTTATTTCATCATGTGAAAACTGTCTATTCTTGTCCCTTGACCATTTGTCAATTGAGGAATGTTTTCATTTTTTTTTTGTAAATTTGAATTAGTTCCTTATATATTTGGGAGATTAAACCTTTGTTAGAGTTTTGTTATAAAAACATTCTCCCAGTTTATTGCTTTCCTTCTAATTTTGGTTGTTTTGTTTTTGTCTGTACAAAACATTTTTAATTTGATGTAATCAGTCATTCATTTTACATTTTGTAATGTTCTCTCTCTCTTGCTTGGTCTTAAATTCCTGCCTTTCCCACAGGTCTGACAGGTATACTATTCTATGTTCACCTAATTTATTTATGATTTCCCTCTTTATATTTAAGTCATTTACCCATTTTGAATTTATCTTGGAATAGGGTGTAAGATGTTGATCTAAACCTAATTTTCCCATACTGTTCTCCAATTTTCCCAGCAGTTTTTGTCAAATAGTGGGTTCTTGTCCCAAAAGCTGGGATCTTTGGGTTTATCGCTCGGCGTTGGAAGCCTGGGTCCAGTGGCACAAAAAATCATTACATCTGGAGACTTCCTCAGCTTCATTGGATGGCCATGTTGTTCTTTGTGCTCCAACACGCCCTAAGCACTCCACAGTGCTTTGCTGCGTCGCCCTCTCAGCCGTTGAACCTTCTTGTTGGTTTCTTCTGCCTGTTCCGCTGAAGCAGTCTTCACATGCTGGGTGAGCAAAGCCCTGGTTCACCAGGGGTCTTCGACCTGATGGCTACCCTCACAAGGTTTAGCCATCCTGTTGAAGCTGTTGCCCAGGGTGTGGCCGCTGCCACATGCTAGCAACTACTGGGAGCCACAAGTGAGAGCTGGGTATCAGGTGAGGGTCAGAGGCTGGAGAGCTGCCCTAGGAGGGCACGACAAGCCCTCCATACCAGAGATACTACCCCTCCCTGAACACCCCATACACTCCTATATTAGACTGAGCTAATATAATAAAAAAATGGCAATCCTATCTAAATTAATTTATTAATTTGGTGCCATACTAAACTACCAAAAACCCATTTTATAGACCTAGAAAAAATAGTAACAAAATTCATCCAGAAGAACAAAAGTTCAAGAATATCAAGGGAACCAATAAAAAAAATGTGAAGGGTGGAGGCCTAGTAGTACCAGATCTTAAACTGTGCCATAAAGCAGTAATCATCAAAACAATCTGGTATTGTCTAAGAAATAGAAAGGTGGATAATGGACTAGATTAGGGGTAAATGACCTCAGCAATCTAGTGTTTGATAAACTAAAAGTCCAAGCTTTTGGGATAAGAACCCACTATTTGACAAAAACTGCTGGGAAAATTGGAAAAGAGTATGGCAAAAATTCTATTTAGTGTGATATGGAAATCACTTTAAAAGACTGATATATATTAATTTAAGGTCGCCAAGGAATTCAGCTATGTAATTCCTAAATGAAAACTCAAGTCAGCAGTCAACCTTTTATGGAGTTTTTAATTACTAACAGGAGGAAGAAAGGTATTAGAAAGAGAGAGAGAGAGAGAGAGAGAGAGAGAGAGAGAGAGAGAGAGAGAGAGAGAGAGAGAGAGAGAGAGAGAGAAGAGAAGGGAATAGGGCTTAAATACCCACTCTGCTTAGACTGGGCCAAAGGCCCAAGGCCTTGGATAGCCGAGGTAAAGAAAAGAGATCAGTCCCTATCGCTCACGTGACCAAAATGGAGAAACAGTCTGAGGGCCTCCACTCCAAGCACCAGACTCCAACAACCTCCTTTCCTCCACACAGGAAGTCCCCAGTCTCCTCAGCTGTCCTCTACCTCACTTCCTGTGTCTCCCCTGTGCCAATGGTGGCTCTAGCTTAACCCAGGACCTCCCAGAGGTCTGTCCCCTTTGCACATGTCTGTTGAAGGTCATATTCTCAAATAATTAAATCTTGAACTTTTCTGCAGCCCCTTTCTAAATCCTGTTACCTTGAGTAGGGTGGAGATTGTAGTTTCCAAGACCTGATTCTGTCATTCCAAGTATCTCTATTGTTATTGATCAGGAAATAGCCAAATTCCATCCTCTAAAGAATGGTTTGAACAGGGTTGAGTAGTTTTGAAATTCACATTAGATCAATATCTAACATCCAATACCAAAATATCCACAAAATGGGTATATGATTTAAACATAAAGAGTGATATAAGTAAATGAGGGGAACATAGAATAGTTTACCTGTCAGATCTATGGAGAAGAGAAGAATTTATGACCAAACAAGAGATAGAAATCATTACAAAATATTAAATGAATAATTTTGATCATATTATATTAAAAAGGGATTGTACAAACAAAATCAATGCAACCAAGATTAGAAGAGAAGCAACAAACTCGGAAAAAATTTTATAACAAACTTCTCATTTCTCAAACATATAATGAACTAAGTTGAATTAAAAAGAATCCAAGTCATTCCCCGATTGACAAATGGTCAAAGAATATGAGTAGGCAGTTTTCAGATGAAATCAAAGCTATAAATAATCATATGAAAATGTGTTCTAAATCACTTTAGATTAAAGAAAGGCAAATTAAAACAGCTCTAAGGTAACCTCTCAGATTGACCAATATGACAGTAAAGGAAAATTATAAATGTTGGAGGGAATGTGACAAAATTGGGACACAAAAGCATTGCTGGTGGAGTTGTGAATTGATCCAAACATTCTGGAGGGAAATTTGGAATTACGCCCAAAGGGTTATAAAAGAATACATACCTTTTGATCCAGCAATATGGCTAGGCTACTAGGTCTAGATCTCAAAGAGATAAAAAAAATGGAAAAGAACCTGTTCATACAAAAATATTTATGGCTGCTCTTTTTGTGATGGCAAAGCATTAGAAACTAAAGGGATATCCCTCAATTGGGGAATGGCTGAACAAATTGTGGTATATAATGGTGATGGAATACAATATTGTGCTATAAGGAATGATGAACAGGATGATTTCAGAAAGAGCCAGAAAGACCTCCATGAACTGATGCAGAGTGAAATAAGGAGAACAGAACACCGTACATAGTAATAGCAATATTGTGGAATGATCAAATGTGATAAATTTTTCTATTAACAACAATACAATAATCCAGGACAATTCTGAAGGACTTATGACAAAGAATGATATCCACCTGCAGAGAAAGAATTGTGGGTGTCAGAATGCAGATGAAAACACACGGTTTATCACTTGTTTATTTGGACATAGGATTTGGGGGGTTTGTTTTATAAGATTATCTACTTACAAAAATGAATAATATGGAAATGTTTTTGTGTGAAAATACATATATAATCCAGAATGAATTGCTTGCCAGCTCTAGGAGGGGGGAGGGAAGAAGAGAAGGAGACAATTTGGATCATATAATGGAAAACTTATGTGGAAATTTATTATTAAAAAATAAAATAAAATTTAAAAAAGAACTCTTTTTGCTTCATATTTATATTCATTTGATCTATAAATGCTTGATCCTATTCCTTGCAGTCGGAGTAATTGAGTTTGAATCCTGATTCTGCCCTGTGATAGCTGTGTGACCATGGGTAAATCATTCCTTCTGTGTATCAGTTCCTCACCTGTAAAATGAGAGGGTTGAATACAATAATCTCCCTGAGCTTTTCTAATTCTAATAATACCCTGAATTTTGGTGATATATACACAGGGTGAAATTTATGAGTATTACCTTTTTATGAGAGAGCCAGTGCTGATCACACACACAGTTTTGTCCTCCCTTTGCAAAACAGAAATCTAAACTTAACAGTAGTACTCTGCTAATAGCACTCTGATCATGCCATTCCTTTACAAACAAATGCTTTTATTAAACATCTTCTGTGAGCCAAAAATTGTGCAAAGAAGGGCTTTCTGAAAGAAATAGAATTTGAGCTGAACTGTGAAAGGAACCAGGGGTTCCAAGAGGCAGAGGTTAGGAAGGAGAGTTTTCAGGAATGTGTGTGTGTGTGTGCTGGGGGAAAAGGAGAGCCTGTGTACAAAGGCTTGGAGAGGGGAGATGAATATCATGAATAGGAGAGTTTGGCTGGTTAGGAGGAGGAGGAATGAGGAGGAATAATGTCATCAATCTGGAAAGGTAGACCATCCAGATTGTGAAGATTCCAAAGACAAAATCCAAAACATCCTTCTGTATCCTTCTGATAAGATTTGTGTGAAGGAGAATGTAAAAAGTCGCCCCCATTTCACAATTCAGGGAATCACAGTAGAAAGGAATCTAAGAGGTCCTCAGTCCTAACTCCCTCATTTTCCAGTAAGTAGTTGAGGCAAGATTCAAACCTAGGCTGCCAGATTTTACCTCAAACTCTTCTTCTGCCACACGTCTGTTAACTCTTATAATTCTGTACCTTGTAGCAAGGATTTCCTCAGGAATCAAGACCTAGGACTGGATGGCCCTCAGAAAGAGGGCCAGACAACTTCCTCTGGGCCCAATCTCAAAGACAGGCCTGCAGGAGTAAATTGCCTGGAAGGGAGCTGCTCATTAATTATTCAGTGCTCAATTAAAAGATGAAAACTGAAGCCAGGGATGAGAGGGAGCATGGGCTGCCTGGGGCTTGAGCAGGCTACATGGGATGCAGAGTCTGTAAGAGGCTACTGAGTCATCTCTCAGCATGCCCCCTGGGGGGCTCCCAGCTTACAAAAATCAATTTGGAGTGGCTGCCTTCTCTCTTCAGGGCCACAAGCAATCTTCTCCCTTCCCTGAACACAGGCTTTGGTAGACTGCAGTCCCCCCAAGTGGCAGAATCTCCAGGAGGCTCCCAGACCTGGAGGCAGCTCTTCTGAATTATTGAAATACAGGAGAGCTTTCCTGGGAGGCCCGAGTCACACCAAAGAAGACTTTGAATTCACAAACTGAAATGGATGTTTTCTCCAATTATTCTCTGGCTGCCATATTTATTTTGGATTTGGGATGGAGCAAGAGAAAGAGGAACCCCAGTAAAGGAAGGAATTCAACTTAATTATAAGCATCTATTAAGCACCTACTATGTGCCAGTACCATACCAGGCACTAAAGATACAAAGACAATAAAAACAATCTCTGCCCTCAAGTTGCTTATATTTATCAGTAGATACTGTTAGCCTCTTGGGAAAACAGAACAGAACAACAAAAAAGCCAACAAAGCAGCAGAAAGCAAAATAATACATGCCCTCAAGGAGATGACTTACACCTTCCAGGAAACAACCATATACCAGGAAGTAAACCCGAAATGAACAGTGATTATTTTTAAAATTAATTTATTTAATTGATTAATTTAGAATATTTTTCCATGGTTACAAGATTCTTGTTCTTTCCCTCCCCTCCTCTCTTCCACCCGCCCATAGCCAATGAGCAATCCCACTGGATTTTACATGGGTCACTGATCAAGACCTATTTCCATATTATTACTATTAGAGTCTACATCCCCAATCATATCCCCATTGAACCATGTGATGAATAATGATTACTTAATTTTAAGCCATTGAGCAATATGATGACCTCTTGGGTCCAGGTGATTCTCTTTTTTAGCATTAGGTAGTTTATTTTAAAGGAAAAGCTGAGTTCAATTGCATTCATTCTGAGTCCCTAGTTAGGAAAATTCATAATATTTAGGTAGATACTGGAAGAGGAAATTGGGGAAGGAGTAGATTTTTCTTTGGGACTTCCTTCAGTTCTTGAAAGGATGGGTGTCCTGGTGGCATCAGACTGGGTGTTATTCTTTGAGAGGTAGAATTAATGGCCCTGTACATTATCTACTTTCTGTTATAGCTTGTTCCTACATCTTGTTTTTCCTTTGACTAGATGTCTTAGAACTGCCAATTTTGGAATGTCCCCCCTTGGCTTAAAGATCCTCAGAATTTCATATCTGGTCCTTATTGTATGCAAATTTCCAAGGGTTTGGACAATCAGAAAATGGCTTTGATTAATGTAAGGAGGTCACAGGTCTGGTTCACGCTGAGTTCTGATTGACTGGCTCAATAAAGAAGTGTTCTTCCCAAGAAAGGTAATTGCTTTTCAGTGGGATTGGGAGGCAATCAATGGGACCCCAAAATCAATTCAGTGAAGAGGAACACTGAAATCAGAGGGAAAAAGGAAAGATTGCTCAGTGGATAGAGAGCCAAGACTAGTGATGGGAGGTCCTGGCATCAAATCTGGCCTCAGATGATTTCTAGCTGTGTCAAGTCACTTAACTCCCCTTCTCCAGTCTTTACTATTCTTCTGCCTTGGAACCAATATTTAGTGTTGATTCTAGGACACAAGATGAACTATTTAATAGTATTTTTAAACCCTAGTCTTCCATCTTAGAATCAATACTGTTGATTATAAGGCAGAAGGGCAGAAAGGGCTAGGCAATTGGGGTTAAGTGACTTGCCCAAGGTCACATGGCTCAGAAGTGTATGAGGTCAAATTTGAACCCAGGTCTTCCCAACTCTAGGCTTGGCTCTATATACTATGCTATGTAGCTGCCCCTCATTACGTAATTTTAAAATATTATTCTGAGAAGAGATCTCTAGGCTTCACCAGATCATAAAAGGAGTCCATGACACAAAAATATAAGAACTCTTCATAAAAGCTATTTAAGGGGATATGACTGGTTGCCATCAAAGCAACAGGGGAGGACTCCCAGATAAACTGTCCTGAAACGCTTGCTTGAAAGGTATGTGTGTCCTAATGATCATAGAAATCAGAAGAGAGGGATAGCAACCAGGAAGGAGTGGGTGGAAAAAAGAGAAAATCATTTCCCCTTGAATTCCAGATCTTCCTAAATCATTTTACAAATAAAGAAGTTCTTAACAACCTATTGGTCTCCTGGTGCTGCCTCCAGCCTGTTAAGCCAAATTGTGAATAGCTGCAAGGACATTGTCAACTGATCTGGATCCCAGAGAGATGCTTCTGATGATGGAAATGAACAAGTTCTCCAGAGCATCACTTACTGACCTTCCCAGACTCCACCATAACTAAAATTGTAGTTATCATTGTTTATGTCTGCCCATTGCCTTATGGTGGCATAGAGGTGATTCTGGGTCTTTGAAGGCTATATCAGTCACCCACAAGCTCAAGTGGGTTTGACCAAGCCAGAAATTCTTCCAGGACAAGACCAAGGACAGACTGAACATTTGGTACCCAAGAAGTATTCTAGTCAATTGATGAATATTTTTAGTCCATTTTAACCTTGGAGGCCCAGAAGCATTGTAGAGTGATTCAGGGGAGGGATTGCCAACAAAGGTTAAATGATTAATCCACCCAAGAATATACAAAATGGTAGCCCAAAGTCTGGAAATAATTCAGTGGGATCTGTAGGTACCTCGAATAAGAAGGTCATTCATTACTAGGCCTGGAATAAAGAAAACCATTAATCAACTCATCAACAAAAATTTATTAATCACCTATTATGCACGGAGCAAGTAGGTAGCATAGTGGATCCAGCACTAAGCCTGGAGTCCTGAGGACTTGGGTCAAATCTGGCTCCAGACACTTCCCAACTGTGTGACCCTAAGTAAGTCATTTGCCTAGCCCTTTCCCTTCTCTCTTAGAGTTGTTACTAAGACAGAAAGTAAGAGTTTTAAAAATCACCTACTATGTGCTAGGTACTGTGTTGGGGACTACATATGACAAATTGTCCCTGTCTTCAAGGAGTTTACATTGATGGCATGGTAGATAATGCTGGAAGCAGAGAGAGGAAAGATCTAACTTCAGTCCTGCCTCAGATTTTTGCTAGCCATGTGAGCAAATCTCTTAATTTCTCTGTGCTTCAGTTCCCCCATCTGAAAATGGATAGAATAATAACACTGCTTCTCAGGTTAGATATGAGGTTCAAATGAAATATGAAAATATATACATAAATATTTCTCAAATATGTTAAGGTCTTTGCCAACCATAAATGCTAGCTATTAATAATGACAAATTCTGATCAATCAATTAGCAAGCTGCTAGCTACGTTCCAGGTCTTGTTTTGGGGTCTAGCAATACAAAAATAATAATAAAACTTTGATATAAAATCAGTGAATCAATCACCAACCACCTACTATGTGCTCAGCACTCTGCTAGGTCCTGGGACAAACAATCCTTCCCCTGGATGTCTATATTCTTTAGGATCAGGCAATCAGCAAGTATTAAGTGCCTCTTATGTGCCAGGGGGACAGCATGCAAAACACTCTGTACACACATCCATACAAGAGAAATTGTAGGTCATCACCACAAAACCAAATCAGTACCTGTCTTCAGGGAGCTTACATTCTACGTGGGGAGATAGTCACAGTGGTAAGTGGCTCCCTCCTAAGAGGGAGACATGTCAACCTGGAAATGACTGGGAGACGTACCGTTACTTTTTGAACTTTATTCATTACTCTTGGTTTTTTGGTCTGCATTTTCTTTTCTTTTTAAACCCTGACCTTCTGACTTAGAATCAATACTGAATGCTGGTTCCAAGAGCAGTAAGGGGCAATGTAAGTAAGTAAGGCAATGGGGATTCAGTGACTTGCCTAGGATCTCACAACTAGGAAGTACGTGGGCTAGACTTGAATCCAGGATCTCCTGCCTCTAAGCCTGATTCTCTATCCAGTTTCCCCTCCACTTTTTCTTTTACAACAAAGAAATGTTTTGTAGAACTACACTATCCAACTAATTTTCTTGGCAAAAATACTAGAGTGGTTTGCCATTTCTTTTTCTGGCTCATTTGACAGATTAGCAAATTGAGGCAAACAGGGTTAATTAAGTGACTTGTCCAGGATCACACTGCTAGGCACTGTCTGAGGCTGAATTTGAACTCAGGTCTTCCTGACTCCAGGTCTGGCATTCTATGCACTGTACCACCCAGCTGCACATGTATAATCTATATTAGATTGCTTGCCTTCTCAGGGACAGGGGAGGGTAGAGAAAGAATTTGGAACTCAAATTTTTAAAAAATGAATGTTTTCATAAATGTTTAAAAATTTTTTATTTACATGTAATTGAGAAAAAATAAAAATTAAATACTCAAAGAGAGAGAGAGAGAGAGAGAGAGAGAGAGTTCCTTCAGCCAATCCTTATGTGGCCATGGACTCGAGCCCCTTCACCATCATGTTCACCTGCTTATCAAGATCTTTTCTTAACTGTGATGTCTAATCAGAAGAGAAGAATCATTCCTTCCTTGTTCCTAGAAGACACATGGTGGCACAATGGATGGAATTGTGGGCTTGGAGTCAGGAAGAGTTCTCTCAGACACTAACTAGCCATTGGCCATAGGGAATCATTTAATGCCTGTGTGCCTCAGTTTCTTCAACTCTACAATGGAGGTTATAGTAGTACCTACCTAAGAGGGTTGTTGTAAGGATCAAATGAGATGACATATGTAAACTTTTGAACTTTAAAGCATTGAGTAAATGCTAACTATTGCTGTTGTAATTGTTGTTAAGAGATCTAGGATCAGGAGGGACCTTAGAACTCATCTAGTCTAACTCATAAATAACCTTATAGATGATGAAACTAAGGCTGAGAAAGGAAGTGAATTCACCAGAAGTCACATATGTATGAAAGGTAGATCTGGGTTTTGAACTCAGATCTTATGACTCCAAGTTCATTGCTCTTTCCATTGCACCATAGTGCCACGTACATGCCCATTGGAAGAGGGACCAATAACACAAGCTGTTACATGAACTGGCCAAACATCCATCTCAGAAAGAAGACGGGCTCCATCTCCTTAGAGCCTCTCCATTTACTTCATTGACTCCCACTCAGCTTGGCAGCCTTCCTTCTATACCTTTTCTACTTTTTCTTTCACACTTATATCTGTCTTTCTCATCACCATCTCCCCCTCCTCTCTTGGATTATCATTCTCAGAATTTGGTTATTTGGTTTGCCACCTTTGGACTCCCACTTACCAAGCTTCTAGCCTTTTATTTAGCAATGCTCAGATAAAAATAGAGACACCAACAGCATATAATGAGAGCTAGATCTGGAAGGACCCTTAGAGGCCATTGAGTCCAGCCCCCTCATTTTACGGATGAGGAAACTGAGGCACACAGAAGTTAAATAACATACTCAGGTCACATAGGCAGTATCAGAGATAGGATTGAGTCTAGGTTCTCTTGTTCCAGAGTCAGTGTCTTGAGCTGGGATTTGAACAAAACATAGATCCTCAGATTCCATCATATATGTGAACTTCCTCACATTCATATATATTTCACTTTTTTAGTTATAAAGAATTTTCACATATATACATACACATGTATACACATATGTACACACATACATATATCATAGTGAATAGATTGCTGGGCCTGGAGTCAGGAAGACTCATTTTCCTGAGTTCAAATCCAATTTCAGACACTAGCAGTGTTACCCTGGGCAAGTCACATAACCCTATTTGCCTCAGTTTCCCCATATGTTAAATGAGGGCAAACCACTCCAGTATCTTTGCTAAGAAAACCCCAAATGGGGTCACAAAGAGTCACACATGACTGAAATGATAGAGCAATATATATATATGTATGCATATAAAATGTCACCCCCTTAACATTCTTATAAAGTAGGCAGAGATTATTACTTTCACCTTGTAGTTGAAGAAACTGAGACTTAAAGAGATTAAGTATGTTGCCTGGGAAGTGGCATAACTGGGGCCACCTGGAGATCTTGTGTTTTCATATGTATGAGCACATTTGTTTCAGCCACTTCTAAAATTTGCAATTGTCTTTTCCTAGTTGATAGAGAACTTGCTTAAGAGCCAGGAGGCCATCAATTCAAATCTTCGCTCTGATGCTTGCTGGTATGGGACCTTGGCAGCTCTTGTTCTAGGTTTTTCCCTAATTAAATCATTGGTTCTTCCCCTAAGATTAGCCATTGGTCACATGGTGTTTTTTTGGTTTGGCTTTAGCCGGGCTGACTTTATTTACATTGCAGCAATCAGTGAAAATATTATTCTTTAGGCTCTGTCTTCTTCATTCTCTTCTACATCTCTTCATGCAAGTCTTCCCTTGTTTCTCAGAATTCTCTATAATTCTCATTCATTGCAGCACAGTAATATTCCATTACATTCATATACAATAATTTATTCAGCAGTTCCTCAAAAATTGAGCAATATTTTTGAACCTTTTGTTAGCACAAATAATGCTGCTATGAATCCTTTTGTACCTATAGGTCTTTTCTAGCTGTCAGTAATGTTCTTTGGTAACTTTGCTTGCATAATTCCAAATTGTTTCCTGGAATGGTTGGACCAATTCAAAGTCTGATAGAATGTAAGTTTTTTGAAGGCAAGAACTATTCATTTTTGTCTGTGGGGCTCTGGTGACCTGCACAGTCTCTGGCACATCGGATATCTTAAATGAATGAATGTTGATTGATTGTACCACCAAGAAATCATCTTACTTGCTTTCCTACAGGGGAGAGATCTGAGTCAGGCAGACCCACCAGTAGCTGTTGCAATAATCCAGGCATGAGGTGATGAAGACCTGAACCAGTGTAGTAGCAGTGTCCTCAAAGAAGTGATGCCAAGGTCCTTCATTTTACAGAAGAAGAAACTGAGGCCCCTACATATAACAGGATGATACAATTTGAGCTTAAAGGAACTTCAAAGGCCATCTAGTCCAATCCCATTATTTTACAAAGGAGGACATTGAAGGCTTTGGAGAACTGAGGACCAGCCAGGCTACCCAGCTAGAATTATAACTCTGGAGCTGGAGGTACCTCAAAGGCCATCTCTTCTAACCTCATCGTTGTACAGATGAGGAGACAAAAGCCTAGAGAATTGGACACACAGATTGAAAGTCCCAACCAGCTTTTTAACTAAATAAGATCTGATCATTTTGATGACCACTGCTTTTTATCTTCTGAAAAGGTACCAAAAGGGGTGAGGAGCCTCACAGAACATGTAGGTTCAGTTGCTCTCTGATTCAGTCCAATTTTAGGTGGTGGGAGAAAGAATCTTAGGAAGGGCAATGGATTTGGCAGACCTGATTTTGAATTTCAACTCTACTTTGTGACTTTGAGCAAGTTACTTATCTCCAGGGCCCCTGTTTCCTTATCTGTTAAATGAAGGGGCTGGGTTAGGTGACATCTAAAGTCTCCCCCAGCTCTTGATTACCCACCTATGTGACCTTGGATAAGTCACCTCATTTTTTCCTAATAAACATTTAATTTGTTTAATTTTCCTAATAAACATTTAATTTGTCCCTCACTATTCATCTCACGGGGTGTATGCTCAGGGAGGAGTAATATCTTTGGTATGGAGGGCTTGTCGTGCCCTCCTAGGGCAGCTCTCCAGCCTCTGACCCTCACCTGACACCCAGCTCTCACTTGTGGCTCCCAGTAGCTACTAGCATGCGGCAGCAGCCACACCCCAGGCAACGGCTTCGACAGGCTGGCTAAACCTTGTGAGGGTAGCCATCGGGTCATTGACCCCTGGTGAACCAGGGCTTTGCTCACCCAGCATGTGAAGACTGCTTCAGCGGAACAGGCGGAAGAAACCAATAAGAAGGTTACGGCTGAGATGGTGACACAGCAAAGCACTGTGGAGTGCTTAGGGCGTGTTGGAGCACAAAGGACAACACGGCCATCCAATGCAGCTGAGGAAGTCTCCAGATGTAACGACTTTTCGTGCCACTGGACCCAGGCTTCCAACGCCGAGAGAGTGGGACTGTCTCTGTGCACCGACTTTTCCACTTAAATCTTCACGCACAAGTGTCTTTGTGCACAAAAACACACAAAGACAATCGTCATCCTCGGTTACCGAGAGACTACTACTACTACTACTACTACTACTACTACTACTACTACTACTACTACTACTACTACTATTCATCTCACACCCCATTTAGTAAATTTTTAAAAATTGGAAAACTGCAAAGCTGCTTAGTTGGGCAAAGCAAATTCCAACACCAATTTTGTCTGACAATACATGCTTCATTCTGTATTTTAATTTTATTCCCTCTTTGTCAGGAGATTTTGTTCCTTTGAATAAACGTGGTTTACCATTGCCTTGATCAAAGTATTAGTCTTTCAAAATTGTTTTTTCTCTATTATGTTATTATTAATTCCATTATATTAGTGGAAATGTAGTCCTCCTAGTTCCGCTCACTTCACTCTGAATCAGCTCATAAAGCTCTTCTCAATTTTCTCTGAAATTGTCCATTTAATCATTTCTTATAACACAATAAGTCCATTACACTCATATGCTACAATTTGTTTAGCCACTTCCCAATACCAAGACACTCCCTTAATTTCCAATTGTTTTATGACGAAAAAAGCTGCTATGAATATTTTTGGGAAGGTAGGTACTATAAGAGATAGAGTGCCTGGCCTGGAATCAGGAAGACTAATCCTTCTGAGTTCAAATACATCCTCAGACACTTACTAGCTGGGTGATCCTTGGCAAGTCACTTAACCCTGTTTGCTTCATTCTCTCATCTGTCAAATGAACTGTAAAAGAAAATGGTAAAACACTCCTATATCTTTGCCAAGAAAACCCCAAATAGGGTCACAAAGGTCAAACATGACTGAAATAACTAAACAACAAAATAAATGTTTTTGTATAATAGAGAACTTTCCCCTCTTTTTTTAAACTTCTTTGGGGTATAGGCTTATTAGTGATATAGCTGAATCAAAAAGGATTTGTATTTAAAATTGCTTTCCCAAATGACTTGAACAAATCATAGTTCTACCAATAGTGGTAAATGGTGAAAAAACCTGGTCTCAGACACTCCTAGCTGTGGGACCTTGGGAGAGTCACTTAACCCCCATTGTCCAGCTGCAGAGAGCCATCACCCCTGCTGTCTGACAAAGTCACAGTCTGGGGAAATGGAGACTGCAAAGCATCCTTTAGAAAATGAGGTCCCCATTGATTCCCCTCTGTGACTTCTCTATCTTTAACTTCCCTCACTAATGGATGATTATTGTTCTTTCTCCAATACAAAAGAAATGATATAAGACCAAAAATTTATAGAATAAATATATAGCCCATCTTAATCCCCCAGATCATTACCCTAAAAGAGTACATTCACAGATTTAAAATCTAAAGATAATTATCCATTACCCCCCTCCTTTCCCTCTCCATAGAGTTACATTCATTCCCATTACAATCCAGGCAAGCCAAGAACATCAATCACCTTCAAGACACACTCCATTGCAGACAGAAACCAGGCAACATTGCCAGGCACTTTAAAGTAACACAAGAAAAATAAAAATTGTAAATTGAGGAACATCCCAATTCTGGTCTGTCATTAAATTACCTTCATAGAAACAATAACTTCATTGAAGAAAATGACAATGATGAGACATCCTTTCAAAACCTATGGGATGCAGCCAAAGCAGTACTCAGGGGGTAATTTATATCCTTGAGTTCATATATTAACAAATTAAGGAGGGCAGAGGTCAATGAATTGGGAATGTAAATTTGAAAACTAGAAAGTGAACAAATTAAAAATCCTCAGATGAAAACTAAATTAGAGATCCTAAAAATCAAAGGAGAAATTAATAAAATTGAAAGTCAAAGAACTATTGATTTAATAAATAAGACTAGGAACTAGTACTCTGAAAAACAAATAAAATAGACAAAGTACTGGTCAGTCTAATTTAAAATAAGGAAAGAAGAAAACCAAATTGACAGTATCCAAGATGAAAAGGGAAACCTTACCTTTAATGAAGAGGAAATTAAGGAAATCATTAAAAATTATTATGCCCAATTATATGGAAACAAATACGGCAATCTAGGTGATATGGATGATTACTTACAAAAATATAAATTGCCTAGACTAACAGAGGAAGAAATAGATTATCTAAACAACCCCATATCAGAAAAAGAAATTGAACAAGCTATCAAAGAACTCCCTAAGAAATCCATCCTCAGATACTTACTGGCTATGTAACCCTGGGAAAGCCACTGAGATCTATTTGCTCCAGTTTCCTCATTTATAAAATGAGCTAGAGAAGGAAACTACTCCAGTATTTTTGCCACAAAAACCCCAAAGGGGTTCATGGCAAGTCAGACTTAACTGAAAAATAACTGACCAAAAAGTCCCCAAAACAATAATACCATCCATCTGCATTGGTAAAGAGAGTTCCTTCAGCCAATGAAAACCACCAAAGGAGTACTGGGTCTGGGGATACTAGTCCCTTCCCTCAAACAAATCCTATTCTACCTATGTAAGTACAAGGTTAGAAGTGAAGAAGTCATAGGACCATTGACATAGAGCTGGAAAGCATCTCAGAGGTCATTGAATCCGACTCCTTATTTTACAGACAAGGAAACTGAGGCCCAGGGGAATGAAATTATTCTCCCCGAATTATAAGGTTAGATTTGAATCCACATCCTCCTGACTCCCAGTCCAATGCTGTATCAACCATGCTACACCCTGCTCCCTCTGTAAGTCAAAAAGGATTGATGTTGCCAAAAGGATCAAGAGAAAGATCTCACTTCAGCTCTGGGGAACAGGGATGATTTCTTAGAGGTGATAATACCAAAACTAAACCTTGAAAGAGGATACAAATTCTAAAAGGTAGACATGTGGAGAGAGTTAACTTCAGGAACACTGGGCAAATGTATAGAAGTGGGTAATGGCATATCAGATCTGGAGAATAGCTTATTAAATCAATTAATTGGAATCTAGAACATCTATGGAATAAGGCTGGAGATAGATTTGTGAAGGACTTTAAACACTAAGCAGAGGAGTTTGTACTTCCAAATAGAGCTTGTAAATTGTATCTTCCAAATCCACTGAAAATTCTCTGTTTTTGACTCACTTTTGGGGATTGGTTGATGTGACATTCTCCCATACAGATTCGCTCTTATATTTGAAATCTGGATGCTAGGTTTTCAAACTTCCTTTTGAAAAAGTTTAATACCTCTTGGTAGGAGAAGAGGAAGAGGGGGAGAAAGAATTCTCTCTTACCTAGGTTGAAGGCAGGGCTGGGACTAGAATGCTGTTTGCTAATATCCTGGCCTACCAGATACCCCTAGATTCTTGGGGATTTGTCTGTTATCTCTCTCCCTTGGTCCCTGGGGTTTCTTTTGGGGTCCAGAAGACCCACTATCAAATTAATTAAAATGTATTCCTTTCTCCCATCTTCCCAGGGTTCTGATCCTTCTCTACTTTACTGAAGGGTATTTGCCTTGGAGGGAATACTCTTTCTACCCCAGTCTCTTTCCCTCCAAACATTCAGAAGCACCAGAGCTACAACTAGCAACTTTAATCTTTTAAAAAACAAACAAACAACAAAATTCTTACCTTCCATCTTAGAATCAATACTCTGTATTAGTTCCAAGGAAGAAGAGTGGTAAGGGCTAGGCAATGGGGGTTAAGTGACTTGCCCAGGGTCACCTAGCTAGGAAGTGTCTGGGGCCAAATTTGAACCTAGGACTTCCCATTCCCCAGGCCTGGCTGTCTATCTACTGAGCCACCCAGCTGCTCCTAATTGGCTTATCTGAGTAATCTTAATGCCCTACTAGAGTCCTGTCATTCCTTCCCCTAAAATTTTCTAATGTTGCCCCATAGCTTTATTGAATAAAGCATTAGCTCCTGACTCAATAGACTGTTGGCCACTTGAGGGAAAGAACAAGAACTATTTCTTTCTTATCTGTTCTAAGCCTGGCTCTGACTTAGCCATCCAGTCTCAGCCCCAGGGCTTCATACAAAACTGGTGAAACATTAATGTTGGTTCAGATTCATTCAATAAGAACCTAGAGAGCTGGAGCTGTAAGGGAATTTGGAAGTCAGCTAGTCCGACCTCTGCATTTTACAGCAGACAAAAATGGAGGAGCAGGGAAGGGAATTGACGTCATAAGACCCTAACTAGAGCTGGAAGGGGCTTAGAGGCCAGCTGCTTCAATCCTCACATTTGACAGATGAAGAAACTGAGGCTGACAGGCTCAGACCCTTGCCCAGGGTCTCACATGTAATAAGGGTCAGGGGCAGATTTTGAACTGAGTTCCTCTGATTGTAAGGCAGGACCTCTTTCCAGTGGAGAAATTACTTGGTTTCTAGAGAATCCCAAGATTTAATGGCAGACTGGATTTAACTGGGGCAGGTTTTCTGGGCAGGGAGTAGTTTCCAGGTACAGGCACATTATGTTGCATTTTCTGAAAGAGGGGCAGAGAAGAGGCTTATGGGGAGTGGGGTCCATGAATGCCTGTGTTGTCTCGTGCTGTTAAGGTACCTATGTTCCTTAGACCAATGAAGCAGATTAATGAAATAGTAGGAAGATGGTAGCAAGGGAACTCACCTGCTGGCTTCACAGTGGTCAGCCCCATTACTCCTCCCATTCAAGCTGTGTCTTTGGATTCGGTGCTGAAGCCAGATGTAGTGTTCACCTTGCAAAAGGACTCTGGTCCTTCCTTCCTCGAGGCTGGCTCCTTTCAATGTTATCATCCCTCTTCCTTGAGGGGTGGATGCCCCTGGAAAGGGAGCAGCAAATGTTACCCAGAAGAGGGGTGGGTGGGAAAGAAAAGCCGTAGGAAGGCTACGTAGGAAGGGGCTGCATTTGCTCCTAATTAGACTCCTTGGTGTAACACCTAGTGTGAGAAATATGGCCAACTTCTACGGCTTTGATGGGATCGATGAAATCAACAGACACGGCTGTGCCCTGATAGTAGAGAGCCTGACCTGGAGAAAAGTTTGGATCTCATTTGTTGTTGCTTTTTAATTGTCTGAGGAAGTAGAAGGAAGAAAAAAGCTAAGACTGAATGCAATATTATTCTAATGACTAAGCCCAGCCTGAGACAGTTTGGGGTTGGGGAAATTCTCCTCTGTTCCTTTGCAGAGATAGCAGCAGGCTCTAAGTGTAGACACCGAATGTGCATGGGGGTCCATAGACAGATACACTATTAAACTCAGCTGATGTGTTGGTTAGTTTTGTTGAACTGATTTTAAAAATTTGTTATTCTTTGGTCCAAGGGATGGCTTGTTGGAGAGGGGAGATAGACAATGATATCAATAAAAAGAAAAATGACCAAAAGATTTATCTGTGGAGTCTGCTTCCAGATTGTGTGATGGACAGACATGCTGTTAGGACTTTGTTCTTTCTTACTTGAGTCGCTGGGTGAGTCATTTCTTTTCCCCAGGTCTCAGTCTCCTCATCTGTAAAATGACGGGATAGGAAGAGATCATCCTTCAAGGTCCCTTCCAGCTTTTACTCTGTGATTCTGTAACCTGATACCTGGTTGATCTAATGCATCTTTATCTCTTGGGGGCCTCAGTTTTCTTGTCTGTAAAATGGAGGACATAGCGTGTTCTGGTCGATGGGGTCACAAAGAGTTGGACATGAACTGAATGACTGAATGATAGCAACAAAAGGTAGGGGTTGGACTAGAGGCCGTTAAGGTCCCTTCCTGCTTAAGTGGTGCATGGGTCCTGTTCTGCTACCCTTTCAGCTAATAGCTTATGACGATTACATTTTAGAGACAGAGGGGACTACAGCTTTAGGGCTGGAAAAGATCTAGAGGGCAGCCTTGAATCAGATCTTTATTTTTCAAACGAAGGATCCCAAGGCTCCGAGAGTGTGTGTGCTGTGTTCAGGGTGATCTAGCTAGGAAGGGGCATATTCTGGAATTTGTTTGCAAACCTTTGAGTCTGCTCGAAGTTTTCAGAATTTTAGAAAATCGCTATCTTTCTAGATATCTTTGACTTTTGTTGGTAGCATCTGATATCTCTGCTTTCCAATAAGTCATCTATCTATCCCTTGGAACAAAGAATAACAAATAAAAAAAGTCAGTTCAGTAAAACTAATCAACACTTCAGCTGAGTTTAACAGTATATTGATGGATTAATCCACAAGCCTATTTGGACAAGGGAGCCAGGTCAAGGTGCCTTCTCTATAAGTCCTCACCTGCCTCTCCCTCCCAGAGGTGAGGATTATCTCCCTGATGGTCAACTTCACCCAAAAGGCCCTGAGTATGATATAGGAGTCAGGAAGACCATTGCTCTCAAGTTCAAATTCAGCCTCAGACACTTACTAGCTTTGGGACCCTGGACACTTAACCCAGTTTGCCTCAGTTTCCTCACATGTAAAATGACCTGGAAAAGGAAATGAAAAACCACTTTTGTATCTCTACCAAGAAAACACCAAATGGGCTCACAGAGAATTGGACATGACTAAACAGCATAGCCAAATATACCCACTGCTCTGTTATCAAAAGTGTTCTAACATCTGTGTTAGATCAGGTTCCAGGCTTGTTAAAAGTGGATTTATAAATTAGGCAACTGAAGTAACACTTCAGTAATTGAAAATAGAACATCAGTGATCTAGAACAGGTGTTCTTAACCCAGGATTCATGAATTTGTTTTTAAATACAAAGCATCCCCAAAGTCTTGGCGTATTTTAAAGCAATCAGAACCTTGGTCAGTGCTAAGACTTTGGGGAAGCTCTGTATTTTGGTTAAATGTATCTCAATAGAATTGATTTCTTTTGTATTTTATCTGCAGAGAAAGGGTCCATAAGCTTCACCAGACTATCAAAGAGGTCCAAGATACAAAAAAGTGTGAGGAACCCTTGTAATAGAGCAGAGGGACCTCAGAGATCATTGAGTCCATCCTCACTTTACAGATGAGGCTGTGATTTGCCCAAGATGATAAGCATTCGATTGATTCTGGAAGCAGGCATCTTTCCACTAGACCAGAAAGGATGCTGGCTGCTGGAGAATGTACTTGTCTCTGCCATTAGAATGGAAGCTCGCCTTGTGATCAAGGACTGTGTCTGCCTCCCTAGCTTCAAGGCAATCCTCCTTCTCTCTACCAAGGAAGGGAGTCCTGTCCTAGCTTCAAAGACAGTTCCCTTTCCCAATTTATTCTTGCACCCCCAGCACCTACCCCAGTGCCTGGCACATAGGAAGCTCTCCACAAATGCTTGTTAATTAATTGATAGCTTAGTAGATAAGTCACAGAGAGCTGGCTGACATTCATTAAGGTTGTGACTTTTCTCCAACAAAGTCAGTAAATCAACTAATTAATTAAATCAATACATTATTGAACACTTACCATGAGCCAGTTTTTGTTCAGAGCTGGGATTGCATCAGGGTGGGGGGATTCCCATTTGGAAATTCCCTTTATTAGTGCATATCAGCAACTATTTATAGCTTCTAAGTCTTCAGGAGCTGTCTGGGGTGGGGGTTACTGAGAGGCTACACCGACTTACAGAGAATTGTACAGCTTTTATTCCAGGTCTTCCTGACCTCAAGTCTAACACCCTATTCATTATTCCAGGCTGTCTCAATTTTTTATCATAGTATGTCAGTAACTAAGATATAAAGAAAAATGGAAAGGTAAGATGGAGGAAGTAAATGAATGAGTCCTCTTCCCTTCCCCCTTTCTTTCTCCCCCTTTCTACCTCCCTCCCTCCCATCTTTCCTTTCTCTTTCC
This sequence comes from Monodelphis domestica, assembly GCF_027887165.1. Lineage (NCBI taxonomy): Eukaryota > Metazoa > Chordata > Mammalia > Didelphimorphia > Didelphidae > Monodelphis > Monodelphis domestica. The sequence continues at coordinate 94,705,954 of NC_077231.1, forward strand.
CCCTCTCCCTCTCTTCCTTCCTCTCTCTCTCCTTTCTTCTCTTTCTCTCTCTTCCTCCTTCTCCCCTTCTCCTCTCTTTTTCTCTCCATGTCTTTCTCCTTCCCTTCCTCTTCCCCTCTGTTCCTCTCCCCTTCTCTCCTTCCCTCTCTCCTCCTTATATGTATCTCTCCTGCTTAGTACAGAGTGTGTCATATAGTAAGTGTTTATGGATGGACTGATTTGGGGACTGAGCATTCCCAAGGCAGAGACAGGATACCATGACTGTAGCTTTGGAAGGGACCTTAGAGATGATTTTGTCCAACCCCTTCATTTTACAGATGAGGAAACTGAGACCCACAAAAGAAAAACAACCTACTTGTCTCAGGTCACATAGGTAGTATCAGAGAATCATTGATCTAAAGGTAACCATGAGAGACTTTAGAGGTCATTTAATCCAATCCCCTAATTTTTGCAAATGAGGAAACTGAGGCTAAGGGAGCTTGTAGTCTCTAGACTTCTTGGGGCTCTGAGAGATGATGGGATTTGCCTAGTCATGCAGTGAATATATGTCAACAGCAGAGATTAAATCTAAGTCTCTTTGATTCAAAGTTTCATTCACTACCCAGGAGAGGGGTCAAAGGACCTGAGTTCCATTCTTGTCTGTCACTCACTATCTCTATAACTTTGAACAGGTCATTTATTTTCTTTGGCATCAATTTCCTCAGCAATGAATTGGAAGGTTTGGCGGAGATGGCCTCTGGGGTCCCTTACAGCTTTAACTCCATGACTCCAAAGGGGAATAACAAAAATCAAACAACATGGCCCCTGCCCTCATGGAGCTTATATTCTACTGGAGGTGGGTGGGGTTAGGAGTCAATACAAAGAAATTCCAGTAGCTATAGTGTTCACATCACCTTGGAAACAATCAAATGAGATCATATTTATAAAGGACTTAACACCGTGCCCAGAACACAGTGGGTGCTATAGAAATGTCTAGTCCCCTCTACCCTTTGAAAACAGCATCCAACTTCAAAATGACACCAAGCCCATCCTTCCCAGAAGCCCCGAGCTGCTGCCCTTTGGCGCTTCCTTACTTGTTATCAATGATCCCACCAATGCTGCCCTCCTCAGGCATTATTGATTTTTCACTTTCCCTGTCCCTTGCCCTGCCACATCTAATCACGTGCCAAATCTTGTATAGAAGTGGGCTCTGAGCAAGCAGAGAGAGGTGAGATGGTAGCTGGGTAGAATAGAAAAGTCAAAGGAAGGCTTGAAAAACATCTCTAAGCATCAGACAGCCCTGAACATGTTTATAGACAATGGAGGCAGGCCTGCAGAGAGGGAGAGACTGATGATGATGAGAGACAGAGACAGCAAAAGACAGACAGAGAGAAAGAAAGAGAGGGAAGAAAGAGAGAGAGAGACAGACAGACAGACAGACAGAGACAGAGAGAGAGGCTGGTTTAGAAAGATGTAGGAAGAAATAAGAGTTGGAGAAAGTATTAATCTTACAAGCAGGAGGGGGATGTTTTCCTCTAGGCCAAGAAAGAAGAGGAGAAAGGAGAGAAAGATGAGAAGAAGGATGGTATGGTAGAGTGCTAAGTCTGTGGGATCTGAGTTCAAATCCTTCCTTGGGCACTTACTAGCTGCGTGACCCTGGATAAATCACTTAGCCCCTGGGGCTGTTTTCCTCATCTATAAAATGAGGATAATAGTAGCATCTACTTCACAAAGTTGCTGTGATATATATATATATATGCATATATGTATATATATAGGCATGAAGACACACAAACACAAACACAAACATACAGAGGCAGAGAGACGGGGAATTTTGAGAGAAATAATGGAAAAAAGTGGAAAAGGAGAGCTGGCAATATTGTAGATCTAGCTATACCACAAAACAGTAATTAAACAATTTGGAACAGTGGTACTTTTCTGGTTTTATTATACATATAAAATGCCCATATTATTTGGTATTTACATTGAAAAATTTTTAAGTTATTTAAGAATATTTTTAAACCCTTGTCTTCCATCTTAGAATCAATAGCGTGTATTGGTTCCAAGGCAGAAGAGCCATAAAGGCTAGGCAATGGGGGTTAAGTGATTTGCTCAGAGTCACACAGCTGGGAAGTATCTGAGGTCAAATTTAAACCCAGGACTTCTGTTTAGTAATATTTTTTTTAAATAGAGAGACTGATCAGGCAGATGGGCAAAGCAAATACTTAATTTGGTGTTTTTCTGTTGTTGTTCAGTCATTTTTCAGTGATGCCTGACTCTTTGTGACCCTATTTGGACTTTTCTTGGAAAAGATATTGGAGTCATTTGCCATTTCCTACTCTAGTTCATTTTACAGATGAGAAAACTGAGGCCAGCAGCCTGAAATGATTTGCCCTGGGTTCCATAGCTACTAAGTGTCTGAGGCCAGATTTGTCCTCAGGAGGTTTTGGGGCAGAGATATTGAACAGGTTACCATTTCTTCCTCCAGTTTATTTTACATAAAGGAAAATGAGGCAAACAGATTTAAGTGACTTGCCCAGGAACACAGAGCTAATCAATATCTGAGGCCAGATTTGAACTCAGGAAAATGAATCTTCCTGATTCTAGGCCTTTGAACCACCTAGCTGCCCTTACTACTTTTAGGAGCTCTGCTAATCACTAGGGCTATAAGTACAAGTGAAAAGACAGTACCTGCCCCCAAGGACCTTAAGTTCTAATGGAGAAAACAACTGATAAAGGGAGCTGAAAGGGGGATGGAAGAGAGAGAGTGGGGAATAGAAGGCAGTCACTTCTTCTGATTGCTGCTTCTACTGCCCCTTGTCCCTTGGGAATGCAAGAGGATAAGTCAGGGACATAAAGGATATAGAATCACTTGCACTGATTGCTCCATCTGTCTTCCTCTCCCTGCCTTGTTGCACATGGTAGGCCCTTAATAAATGTTTGTGGAATTGAATTAAAAGACTTAGTAGGTCATTCTTTTCACCAGTAGCAAATAGCAGATAATGTACGCAACTCCCCAGCTGCAGAAATTGAATAAGTCACTAATTCAGAGCGTCCTAAGCTTAGCATAGCGTTATGGCACCAGAAAATATTGCAGATCCGTCTTGACAAGATACCAAAGCAGTTTCTCAGAAGACAATGAACCTGTTAGCTGAGTGGGAGTCCAGAGCATCTGTAAGTGACCTCCAGGCTAACAAAGTCCTTTGAATAGGGAAAACATTGAGCTTCCAAGTACTGTAGAACTAGAAAAACTGCAGCACTTATTGTGCTTCTATTCATGGTCTTTTCTCAGATTTGCAAGGCCACTTATTTGGTTTTCTAGCTGGTTTCCTCCTCTTTCTGTGAAGAAATCATTGAGTTTAGAGTTGAAAGGGACTTGAGAGGTCAGGGAATTCAATTTTATAGATGAAGAAACTGAGGCCCAAAGAGAGGAGGTGACTTATTCAAGGTCATACATCTAGTTAGTGGCAAAGTCAGGTTTTCTGATTCCAAATTCACTCATTTACACTGAACAAGCTTCATCTTTTCCAATTGCTTTACACTCATTCAGCACTTTTTTTAGGGTTTTCCTCCAAACTTGTTAGACTCTTTCTTTCTCCAGTTGGCTGTAAGCACCTTGAAGGCAGGGAATAAGTAGTTTTCATTTCATTTTGGTATCTGTGATGCCTAACAATGCCTGACATAGTAGATCTATTGATGGACAAGCTTTTTTTTTTTTCAAATGCTTATTATGTGCCAGACACCAGGGAGGACTTATACAAAGATAAAATGAAAACCAGCCTGCCTTCAAGGTGCTTACAGTCCATATATCCTTAATTCCTTCATATAATCTTCTCACTCACTCAGTTCCATCACCATCTTGGTTGTTCTCCTCTGGACACAATTGAGCGGGTTAAAAAAATCATTAAATATGGCACCCTGACATGTGTAGCCCAGTGGAATTGCTTGTCATCTCTGAAAGGGGGGAGGGAAGAGGGGAGGGAGACAACATGAATCATGTAACCATGGAAAAATATTTTTAAAAAATACATAATACATACAAAATACAAAAGACATACAAAAAATACAAAATACATAAAAATAAATATGGCGCCCTGCAATGAACTTTCTACTCATGGTGTGCTCAGACCAGATCATAGAATAGAGGACCCAGCACCTCTCATTTTTGGGACACTATTTCTTTCCTTGTGGCCTAGGTTGGGAAGGATACTTATGGGAAAAGGCAGAGGCCAAAGTGACCAGAGTGGAAAGTGAGTGCTAAGGGAGGTTGAAAGATAGTATCGAGTAATCAGAATGGGATAAGATTATACATGTTCAGTAGTTTTAGTCATGTTCGACTCTTCATAGCCCCATTTTGGATCTTCTTGGCAAAGATATTAGAGTGGTTGGCCATCTCCTTCTCTGGCTTATTTTACAGCTGAGGAAACTGAGGCAAAAAAGATGAAATGCCTTGACCAGAGTCATACAGGTAGGGAATATCTAAGGCCAGATTTGGACCTAGGAGGTTGAATCTTCCTGAGTCCTGCCCTAAGATTATAGAAGCCCCTTTGAAAGAGGAATTTGGGCTTAAAATGGAAAAAGAGAAGTCATAGCTTGTTCTTTCTAGTCTTTTGTCTTTGAAATTAGATGAGAAGCAAATTTTCTTTTTGGTGAATTTTTCAGCTGTAGGTTCCAGACCTTTTCTATATTAAGAAGATCATGGGCCTCGGTATGAAATCTGGAAGGGAAGATAGTGACTAATTCCTTGTCCCAGCCAAGACCCAGCTGGAGCTCTGCCTCTCTCATTCAAATCTCCTTGTCCAGCTCACTCACTGGACTGACTGGGCCTGATAAATGACAAAACCCCTCCTGAAATGGATTCCTGAGAGCACAAGGACATAGGTCTGGGTTCTGCGGGCCTGGGTTCTAATAAAGCTCTTAACACTGCCTAGCTGTGTGACCCAAGCTAATCCTTTAATTCACACACTCTGCTCTTTCCCTCTATCTCAACTTCCATATGCTTCTCCTTTTTATTCAGTCCATCATCCAATCAACATTTATTAAGTCTTACTCTGTGTTAGGGGTAATTAAGTGCCTTAGTGAATAGGGAGCCAGGACCAGAGACAGGAGATCTCTAGGTTCAAATCTGGCCTCAGATACTTCCTAGATGTGTGACCCTGGGTAAGTCACTTAACCCTAGTTTCCTAGCCCTTACCTCTCTTCTGCCTTAGAACCAATGCCTACTATCAACTCTAAGATGGAAGGTGAGGCTTTGAAAAAAAAAGTTTGAACTCTGACAGAGTCACTTAAGCAACTCCCAAGGAATTATCTATGAAGACATTGATGAGCTTTGCAATCTGTGTTTTCACAGGGAATGGAATTAGTATTTTTATAGCTCCTAATATGTGCCAGGCATTGTGCTAGGACCTTTCACACACTTTATATCATTTGATCATCACAACAGCTCTTGAAAGTAGTGCCACTTGAGGAAACTGAGGCAAACACAGGTTAAGAGATTTGCCCAGGGTCACATAGCTAGTAATTATGTAAGGCTGGATTTGAACTGAGGTCTTCTTGACTCTACCTTATATAGCAAAAATCTCAGCATCTTCCTATATATTCAAGATTCAGATGGAATAAGACCCAGACCCTGCTCACAGGAAGATGAGAGAAGATGGGTATCTCTTGGGAGGTTTAGTTAATATCACATCTGAATCCTTTCTCTAAAATCCTGTGGAAGAATGAATGGGGAGGAGAGATATGTAATAAGCCTGGAAAAGATGACATAGAGTCTGGCCATAAGGAATTTTAAAAGCCAAAGGAGGAGTTTTGTATTTTATTCTAGAGGCAAATAGGGAGCCACTGGGGCTTCTTGAGCTGGAGAGTAACTTGATTAGACCTGTGCTTTAGGAAGATGACTGACATCGAAGTCTATACTCCTTAAAGGCTGTATCAGTGATGAGCATAGGCTCTGGCAAGTCTTACCAAGCTGATGAGACTTCAAGGAAAGGCCCCAGGAATGGACTGTGTGTCTGCCACCTTTGGAACAGCCAAACTAGCTCTAAAAAGTTCATTGCCATGTTCACTGATGAATTTTCAGCCCCAGAATCTCTCTCTCTCTCTCTCTGTCTCCCTCTCTCTGTCTCTGTCTCTGTCTCTGTCTCTGTCTCTGTCTCTGTCTCTGTCTCTCTGTCTGTCTGTCTGTCTGTCTGTCTGTCTCACTGTCTCTCTCTCTCTCTGTCTCCCTCTCTCTGTCTCTGTCTGTCTGTCTGTCTGTCTGTCTGTCTGTCTGTCTCACTGTCTCTCTCTCTGTCTCTCTCTGTCTCTGTGTCTCTGTCTCTCTCTGTCTCTGTCTCTGTGTCTCTGTCTCTCTGTCTCTCTCTGTCTCTGTGTCTCTGTCTCTGTGTCTGTCTGTCTGTCTGTCTGTCTGTCTGTCTGTCTCTCCCTCTCTTTAAACCCTTACCTTCTGCCTTAGAATCAATACTGTATATTTGTTCCAAGGCAGAAGAGCAGTAAAGGCCAGGTAAATGGGGTTAAATGACTTACCCACAATTACATAGCTAGGAAGTGTCTTAGGACAGATTTGAACCCAGGACATGTCTCTGGACCTGACTCTCAGATCCACTGAGCCACCCAGCTGCTCCCAAGTCTCGGGGCATGGAAGGACTGCGACACTGATGAGGGAATGGATCACAAATAAAAAGGAAATCACCTACTTTTTGCCCAATTTTAAAATTTGTTTCAGTTACATGTAGAAACACTTTGACATTTTTAAATTCAGCATTTCTCCCTCCTTCCCCTCCCTTTACCTCCCTAAGGTGGCAAATAGCCTGATACGGGTTACACCCACACTTTCATGTAATAGCTACTTCCATGTTGCTCATATCGTGGTAGAAGACACATATTACCCGTACAATAGAAATCTCATGAAGGAGATAGAGTGGAAGGTGGTAGCTTTGATCTGCACTCAGACCCCAACAGTCCTTCTTGGCCAGGGAGGGCACTTTTCGCCATGGGTCCCTTGTAGTTATCTTGGTGGCTTGCTCTTCTGATAATGGTTTAGCCCTTCAAAGTTGATCACTGGTTAACATTTCTATTACGGTGTACATTGTTCTCCTGGTCACCTATTCTTTAAGAGGGGAAGAATCAAAGCCATATTCATCACAGGAAAACCTCTCTTAAGTTGGGATTTAGGGACAGTTAGGTAGCTCAGTGGATAGAGCACCAGGGCTGGAGTGGGGAGGACCTGGGTCAAATCTGGCCTCAGACACTTCCTAGCTGTGTGACCCTGGGCAAGTCACTTAACCCCAAAGCCCTTCTGTTTTAGAATAATGCTACTAGGATTGAAATTAAGGATTAAAAAAAGATGGAGTTTAATTGTATAAAGCTTATAATCATCAGAAATTTCTTGACCGTCCCTAAGCAATCAACCCCTTGGCAAATGGATGACCTAAAATCAGAGCTGGGAAATCGAGGTTTTAATGTAACAGATTTTTTTAGGGGGGGTTGTTTTTACTTTACCTTCCCGGTGCCGGTTTTTTCTCAGATGTTAATTATAATTAGTCTCTTCCTAGAAAGTGTGCAAACTTAATTGCGTGAATTTGAGTCTGAATAATTTAAACATAGCAGTTAATTTAACTTCATCATCTGCCCTTGTTTAATAAGTTCCGCAAAGGATACAAAGACATTAAAACCCTGCAGACTGTGGTAAAAGTTCATTGCCTTTATTAAGTGTGGGTTTTCCAAGGGCTGGCTATAGACAGGTTCATGGGAAAATGGTTGCTCAAGTCCCCAAAGGGCTTGAGCATCTCATTATTATTAAGCACTTAGGTAATGTCATCTGCAAAATCCTTTATTGCCATTTTAAACTAGTTCACCATTCTCAGCTGGTGAGGCTGGACTCTAAGACACTATTAGGGAGACTAGAGAGGTTAAGGCAACAGCTCTAGGTCAGGCAATAAGTAGAGCTCTAACTAGGGCAGGACAAACTGAGCATTGCCCCAGGGCACAGAAATTTAGAGGGCACTTCCAGAGACATAAACAGTTGTGCTTAGCACCTTGTTCCTAAGGATGAGGAGGATTTCATGGTCTCATAGAATTAGAGCTAGAAAGGGACTGGTTAAAATAGGAGGCTAGGAGTTAATTGATTTCCCTAGACTGCTGGTGGCTCCCCAAATAAACTCCTTCCCAGACCAAACTGGTCTGCCCTGGATTGGCTCTGTCCCCTCTCCTGCAGTGTCTCTAAAGTGGATTCATTTGTCCCAGGATCTCTGGCTCCCCAGGCTAGAGACCTCTCCTTGAATTTTTCCCTACTGGTTCAGACTTGAGTTTGGTTTGGAAGTCAGAATTCCTGGTTCCAATCGTAAATCCCCAGTTACACAGCTATGTCAGGCTGTCTTCAAATTCCAAACCTAGTGATCTTTCCCCAACATCATCCTTGCTCATGTCCTTCCATAAATCACAAGATTACAGATTTAGAGCTGAAAGAAGTCATAAAATTCAACTCTCTTATTTTACAGATGAAGAAACAGACTGAGAAAAAGTGAAGTGACTTGCCCAGGGTCAATAGTCAATAAAAGTCTGAGACTACATTTGAATTCACCTCTTTCTGGACACCAAATCCAGTGCATTATCCATTTTGCCATGTAGCTGCCTTCATGAGGGGAGTTCACCCAGTTCTTTGGAAGCTTCCTTTTAGGTCAATCAATCAAAGAGCATTTATTAAATGCGTACTACACACCTAGCCTTTTGACATTGCTTGGAAACATTCCAGTACTTGGAGTGGACATTGATTAGCATCCTTTGTTCTCAGGACAAGGCCTGGCTGGACCACTTTTTTTTCCAATCAGATATCTCCTGGATGAGATGTCTTGTGCCACTTTTAAAAAATGAAATGGTGTGATGGGGAGAAAAAAGCAGCTCTACATTTTGCCCATTTAAAATTCCCCCTCCACTCCTATAGATCAAACACTTCAGTGTGCTCTTGAATAGGAATGTAAGTTATTATCATCAATTATGCAGGAGTTGTGGCTTATGAAGGAAATCATTCTGGTCGCTAGCGTGTTGGGTTTTTTCTGAGAAGGCTTATGAATCCTTTTATATGGTTTGCAGATTTTTCAAACTTATTTACTTTGATTTTCTTAGCCAGAAGGAGAAGGGAACTTCTGAAACTCCCTCTGGGCCAACAGAGGCAGGGAGCTCCAAAGGGACAGGTAGTTCTGGGATTGTTGCTGGTTTACTGGAAGGGCAAAACTTCCTTGGTGGTTGCCAACACAGCATTGTTGAAACAGACTTTTAAACATTTTTAATTGGTGCAATTTAATTGCATGGATGGTGATTTCTTTTTAAGAGAGGGCACAATCTTTAAATTATTTGAGGCCTAGAGAGATGAATGGATTTGCCCAAGGTCATGTAGCTGGCTGTAGGCAGAGGCTGAGTGAGAACAAACCCAGGCGTACTGATTGGCTGACCAGACCAGCACTGTTCATTCCATTCTGCCTGATTGAAGAAAGAGGAAATGACATTTTGATCAAATAAATAAAGGATGACTTGTTCCATTCTGTGTGTCATATTGCAGCAACAAGCCAGTCTTGTGGTGATCAAGGAAGCTGTCATTGTAGGAAGAGTGTTGAGCCCTTTCTTCCTCTCCCCGGATTGATCAGAGGACAATTTTATGAACTTTCAAAGATGGGAAGATTTGTATTTCCCATTGTTAGCAATATCCTCTGAAAGAAGAGACTATATAAGAAGTTGAGAGACACACTAAGAATAAATTAACCCTAAAGAAGGTAGCATCAGGAATCTACAAGGAAAACAACCCTCAGAGCCCATGAGGGGGGGTAGAATGTCATAAAGACTCACCAAAGAGAGAAAAGGCCTTTTGATAATAAGATGCTGTGAGTTTACCCTTTGGCTTCATGAACTTTTAAAATTTGAGCCCATTCTCCCCAGGTCTGCCAGGGGCAAGTATATCCCTAGTTTGGGGGGATGTTTCTATAACAACTATCCTTGTTATACCAGTTTGTTAAACACTCATTTAAATCTGGCTGACTAACAATGGGAAACACACCTGATGGGGGCTCAGTTAGAACACTCTGAGTCCTTTATAGTCTCCAGAACCCTGAGGAGAGAAATAGTCAGCCACCTTTGAGGGACCCAGCTCCCTAATTCTAATGTGAGAGGTATCTCCAAAGGGGAACTAACACATATCTTCCTCTGAATCCTCCCCAGATGATCTACCCAGCAGCCTAAAGGCCTTCCTCGGGTTCTTTGATATTATCCCTTAAGATACACCTGGGCTATTTTTTTGGTTACACGTAGCTCACTGTTTTTACTTTCTTTGCCTACCTCCTTTTCTGATCTTACATGCCCTTGATGAATGATTCATTGAATGAATGAATGCATTTACTATATGCTAGACACTGTGCTAATAGGTCTAAAAAAATAGGACAACTTTTGTCTCTAAGAAGCTAACGTTCTAATGTGGGAGACAGTAAACGAGGAGGTGATAGTCACAGAAACGAGTTTTGGTGAGGGGGTCATAGGGATAATCGAACCACAGAGCAGTCACCAAAGCAATAGTACTATTGATTTGATTACTGTACTCTAGTAGAATTGGTTTTAATTACTGCTTCCTTTTTTCCTTTTGATTTTTCATTTTTTATTCCAAAATTTACAAAGTCAATAAAACAAGTATTTCCATATACAAAGAAAAAGAAGGTTTACAGAAGTAAAATCACAGATCTCTTCTATGTTTAACTTACTTTTCTTCATATATATATATATATATATATATATATATATATATAATAAATCCTATCCACAAGCATCCCAGTCTCTCCCTACCCTCTCTCTATGCTTGCTTTCACAAGAGATAGTAGAGGCTGAGTTAAGTGCTATGACAAGGCCCCTAGGAAGCTGAACAGGTTGGGTGGCTAGATGAGAAGTGAAGGTCTCAGGTTGGGTAACCATACTAGGCTACTCTTTCACTCTACAGTCTGCCCACAAGGTATTGTATTCTATATAGATAGTAGTAGTAGTAGTAGTAGTCTCTCGGTAACCGAGGATGACGATTGTCTTTGTGTGTTTTCATCTATGATAGATGAGTGTGCACAAAGATACTTGTGCGTGAAGGAGATTTAAGTGGAAAAGTCGGTGCACAGTGACAGTCCCACTCTCTCGGCATTGGAAGCCTGGGTCCAGTGGCACGAAAAGTCGTTACATCTGGAGACTTCCTCAGCTGCATTGGATGGCCGTGTTGTCCTTTGTGCTCCAATACGCCTTAAGCACTCCACAGTGCTTTGCTGCGTCGCCATCTCAGCCGTTGAACCTTCTTATTGGTTTCTTCCGCCTGTTCCGCCGAAGCAGTCTTCACATGCTGGGTGAGCAAAGCCCTGGTTCACCAGGGGTTCATGACGACCCGATGGCTACCCTCACAAGGTTTAGCCAGCCTGTCGAAGCCGTTGCCCGGGGTGTGGCTGCTGCCACATGCTAGCAGCTACTGGGAGCCACAAGTGAGAGCTGGGTGTCAGGTGAGGGTCAGAGGCTGGAGAGCTGCCCTAGAAGGGCACGACAAGCCGTCCATACCAAAGATATTACTCCTCCCTGAGCACCCCATACATCCCAATATATATATAGATATAGATATAGATATAATATTCTATATAACACTTATACCCACTGTGCATTTCTCCAATGGCCTCTGGGGTTCTCTGAGATCAGATCCAGTGCTCATTGGTTCAGAGTCATGCTACGCTAAGGATAGAGACCTTAAAGAGATGGACTTTGATAACATTGAGCAGCTAGGGACCAATACAGCTCAATTCAACCCATTTTTAAGCACCTTTTGTGTGCTAGGTATGTGCTAAGTGCTGAAGATGCAAGACAAAAATGAAACTCTTCTTAACCTCAGGGAGTTTACATTCAACTGGAGAGATATAATCCTATAGGGTGAAACAAGAGAAAATAAATGCAAAGGAACTTGGAGTGGCATGGGAGCTATTTCACAAATGGGATCCAACCTAATTTCTATCTTTTCTTTTAAACCCCTCACTTTCCATCTCAGAATAAATACTATATATTGGTTCCAAGAGGTAAGGACTAGGCAATGGGACTAGGGTCACATGGCTCTACCTTTTTGATTTCTGGAGTCAACTTATTGATCAGCTACAGGACTTACCCACCATCCACCATCTACCATCCAACACAATGGATGGCACTTCCATCACTATGTCACAGTCTAGGCAATATGCATTCTCCATCCTCTTTGGCTTTCTTGTGTGAATTGTTAGGTTATCATCTGTATATATCGTATGGTCTCAATTGCCCCATAACATCTCTCTGAGTCCTTGACTATGTCTGTTTTGCATCCTCGAGGCATCTTTCCTTATTTCTTAGGTGTATACTCCTGGGGAGAATTACTGATCATTATCTAGACTTGACAAAGCTGTCAATGGCAGGGACTGCTTCCCAAGGCTGAAACCATATCACAATATCACAAAACGGAGCTCATGGTGCTTCAGAGACTTGGGAGGGAGAGGTCCTTCCAGTGATTGCCGCATTGTTAGAGAAGAGAAACTAGATCGATGGTTGTCAAAACTCGTTTTTTTCCTCATAGTATTCAGTGCCATAACAGAATTCCCAGCACACTACCAGGTTCGCGCCTGCACATGTGAATTCAGAGGTAAGATACAGATTACTTGGGATTCAGTTCCCTCATCTGTAAAGTGAATGGGTTGGATTCCATGGTCTCTAAATCCCTTCTACCTCTTCATACCTGTTGAGAGAACTGAATTGGTCCTAAGTTACTCACTGTTGACAAAGTCCATCTCTTTAGCATCAGTATCCTTAGGAAAGTATACTATATGGCTCTGCATGAATGAACAGAGCCTCAGAGAAGCACTATTACAGTTATGCCAAGGGCCAATGTAGAAATACACAGTGGGCATAAGTATTAAATAGACTATTACCCACAATTCCTTGTCTGGCTAGCCCAGAATAGCTAGCCAGCACCATACAACTTCTATAGCCCTGATGGAAACTCTAGGCATTGTGCTATAACTGGGTACAACCTCTGAGAGATCTAGACGATCTCGATGGATGACCACATATGAGGTTTATAAGTAGAAGGAGAATGATTCTCACAGTTACCTTCATTTACATAATGTAAAATGATCAGAACTCTCTGGTTTAAGGATCAAAGATGTAGAGTTTGAAAGATCTATGGTGTCTACAGTATCTCCCTTATTTTGAGTATAGCTCCTTATCAGCAAGGGGGTTGATGAAAGTATAACTTTTCTCATCTGGACGAAGGGGCTAAAGGATCATGGGAGGCAGAAGGCAGTGGGAGAGGAGGGAAGGAGCCCTAGAGTATAGATGCATGCCAGGCTGTGTCCAGTAAGAGAAGGATATTGTTACCCACCCCCAAACTGGATATAATCATGAGCAGTTGAAGCTTTGCTAGCTCATTAACCTACTAAAGGAATGATCTGATGGTACAGAATTTGATATCCCATTGGATCTTCATGGATTTATCTTTTCTCCTCTTCCTCCCTTTCCTCTGCCTCACTGATGCCTGGCAAACTGGCATGAATTCTCTGGGAAATTCTTTGCTCTGTTTAAATCTTACTTATTTGCTTACTTCATTTTTCTAATGGATTTTGTGTCTAGGTAAAGATAAGCTAGTTTTTATTGCATTCTGAGTAATCATTTACCACACAAAGTTGTGTTTTGAGGACCAAGCAAGGCAGAAAGGAAAAAAGGACCCTTCAAACAGTAGCCCTAAACTTAAACATGTACCTATATTGCTATATTGAATCATCTCTCTCTCCCTCCTTGTCCTCTTCTTTCTCTCTTTCTCCTTTCCCCTTTTTCTCTCCATCCCTTTCTCCTCTCTCCTCTCCTTAATTTATTTTTGTCTGTTTATGTATCTCCTACACACACACATACACACACATGAGTTTAATCCTGATGAAGAAACTGAGGCACAGACAGATCAGGTGACTTGCCCAGGGTCAACGACTAGTAAGGTGTGATTCGGACTCTGGTGCTCTTGACTCCAAATTCAATCTGCTGCACTATGCTACTTCTCCACTCTGATTTATATAGTGTCTAATCAAGACCTCACAGTAGAGAGGGTCAAGCATTCATCCCTCCTTTTGGCAGAGGATACCGGCCTGTAGGTGTGGAATGATAAAGTACATAGTGCCATAGGACTTTAGGACTAGAGGGGTCCTTAGAGGCCAGCCCCCTGGTTTTGCAGATGAAGAAGCTGAAGCACAGAGTAGCTAAATGTCTTGATCATGGTTTCACAGTCAGTAAGTGTCTAAGCTAGGATTTGAACCCAGGCCTTTTTTATTGCCAAGTGCAATACCCTCTCCACTACAATATGGCTCCTCTCTGTCAGACACAGCCAGTGTATTGATTGTTTTGCTTTACTTTTTTATTGCTAGTTGGGATTATATGAGCATATGAGGAGAGATGGCATAGGGAAGTCAGTGGGAAGAGGCCATAATATATATATATATATATATATTTTTTTTTTTAAAGCATCTATGAGATGGCTCTTGGGAAGAATAAGAGGGGAGAGGTACTAGAGGAAATTTAGATGATATCAAAACAAAAGATATCAATACCAATTTTTAAAAAGAGAGCATCAATAAAAAGGAGAAAAAAGGAAAAAGAATAAGGGGCTACTTTACTTCCTTTGGAGTGATTTCCTTTGAAATGAGGTGATAATGAAACTCTCTGACTTGTCTAAGGCATGAAGTCCTCTCCCTATCTTGGCCATTGCTTTGGGTACTCACTTCTTTGATTATTGTTCCTTTGATCCAGTCTGTTTCTAGATAAATAAATTCAAAAAGAGCAAAACACCCAACCAAACAAAACAACACACCAACTTTCAAGTTGCCTGTTGCCTGGGGTAACACCTGTAGTACTGAATAGCATTTCATAATGGTTATCCCTGCTTCAATGACTTCTTCTGCTGGTGCCTCGTGCCGGTATGGAGGGTGATCTTGGGTTCTCCAAAGGGTATGTCCATAGAAGGGAACATTGTGTGACCTTGATCCAATTCCTTGATCATCCTATCTCTTGTCTCAGGATCTTCATCTTAAAAACAAGGTGCGGTTGTACTAGGTGGTCTCAAATCCCTTCCTGTTCAATACCTATGATTCTGTGAAGTGACTCAACTCTCTGGACTTCAGTTTCTTCATCTGTAAAATAAAGTGGGTCGATCTGATAAGCTCTACTCACAGCTGTAACTCTAGGCTCCCTACAAAATTGGAAAAGCTTCACTAATAATGATGCTTTAGGGGCAGCTGGGTGGCTCAGTGGAATGAGAGTCAGGTCCAGAGAAGGGAGGTCCTGGGTTCAAACCTGGCCTCAGAAACTTCCTTGCTGTGTGACCCTGGACAAGTCACTTAACCCCTATCACCCAGCCCTTATCACTCTTCTGCCTCGGAACCAATACACAGTATTGATTCTAAGATGGAAGGTAAGGGTTTAAAAAAATAACGATGCTTTACATATATGGTCCCATCTGTAGCACAAAACAATCTTTTGAACCAGGTGCTATTATTATTGCCATTTTACAGAGGGGGATGCTGAGGCTGAGAGGTTAAGTGACTTGATCCAAGGAGGGTCAAACAGCTAGGAGGTATCCAAGATACAGCTCAATGGGATACATCCTCTTCATGGGGAGTCAACAGCCCCATCTTTGACCATGAGTAAAGGTATTTTTTATCTGATGGATGACAGTGAATCACAGAATCTCGACATTGGCAGGCTCAAGTAAGACCTGACCAAGAATCCTCTCTATGACAGCCTCTACAAATGGCCATCCCCAGGATAATTTCCCCTCCAAGTAGGGGGAACTGGCTAACTCCCAAGGCCACCAATTCCACTTGATAATCGCTCTAATTGTTAGGACTTTTTCTTGACAGCAAACCTAAAAGGGGAATAGACTCATTTTCTGCAGGTTCATAAATTGCCCTCAGATCTAAGAACTTTATTCCTAGATCAGAAATAGAATGAGTATCTGCTGTCTTTATGAAAGGAAGAAGCATCGAATACCTACTGTATGCCAGAAACTGGGTTTTCAAAATGTTATCCCATTGGAAACTCACAAGAGCCCTGTGAGCTAGGTGCTGTTATTATCCCCATTTTCCAGTTGAGGAAAGTGGTAGATATGTTTCTTCTCCACTGACTCCAGGAGCTTGCTGAGGACAGGGCTTGCCTGAGGTCTATCCTTGTCCCCGACCTACCTAGAAAGGCTGTGGCCATTAGGTGAACTCAAAGACCCTTTTCAGCAATCAAGGTTTCTAGAGCAAGACTGAGCTCTCATGGAGTTGGGCTGGTTCTACAATGGAATGTAAGCTCCTTGAGGACATGGATAGCTTCATGTAGTGGGTTGTTTTTGTGTCTTGTAGTGCCTAGCCAGTGGTATAGAAGACATTTAAGAACTACTTGTTGAATTGAATTTTCCAAGAATGTGGATTTGTGTCTCAAAATATGCTTCAATTGAATTGGTCTCCCAAGGAGCCTCCTGAGGAAGGTCCAAGATCGTGTGGTGTAAGCATGACGGATCACAGCATTTGTATGACATTGGGCAAAATAACTCAGTTTCCTCAATTGTAAAATGAGAGGGTTGGACTAAATGGTCTCTAAGTTACCTTCCAGCTCTAGACCTGGGATCTACCATTTTCTATGATGGTGAAGGTTTCATCTCTGGATCTCAGTTTCTTCATCTGTAAAATGAGAAAATAGATGTAGATGGACTCTGAGATCCCTTTCAGCTTTGGAATTAGTCTCCTAAGTTACTTTCCCTCTCTAGACCTCAATTTCTTCATCTGTAAAATGAGACAGTTGGACTAGATGGGGGTGGGTGGGAAGGGAGCAAGAAATTATTTAGAAATTATTTATTTTATACTATGTGCCAGGCACCATGTTAAGTTCTTTACAAATATTTCATTTGATGGCAGTGGTTTCCTCTCTTGTTCTCAGTTTCCTCATCTATAAAATAAGGAAATTGGACTAAATGATCTTTACATTTTCTTAAGGTCCTATGATCTTCCATTTTCTATGATAATGAAGGGATTTTCTCTGGGCCTCAGTTTCCTCAACCATAAAATGAGGAAGTTGGACCAGAGAGCCTCTGAGTCCCTTTCCAGCTCTAAATGTAAGATGCTATGACCCTGAGGGTCCAAGGATAATTCTTTATGCAGATCAGTTGAACAGAATTTTACCCTGGAGAAAAATAATCTTGGGGATGGGGCTGGGGCAGGACTCTATAGACCCCTTTAATGATTTGAAATGTGGTCAAGTGAACAAAAGCTTCATTTTGTTCTGTTTGGGCCCAAGGGGCAGAACAAGAAGTGAAAGGGGGAAGTTTCAGAGGTCAATTTTGTCTTGATATCAGGAAGGGAAAAGAATAAAGGTTTGTTTGTTTGTTTGTTTTAACAATTAGAGCTGTCCCAAAATGAAATAGGCTGCCACAAATGGTCATATGCTCCCCCTCTTTGGAGATCTTTAAGCAGAGGCCTCTTGGTAGGGGTGTCCTGGGAGGAATTCTTTTTCAGATATGGGTTAGATTATCCAGGTAGCATTTGAGATGTCCGACACAGAGGTTCAAGAATTCTGCCTTTCTCCAGGATGGCTCCGGAATCTCCTGAATGGTAGATGTATTCTTTAGACTGTAGGCAAAAATTTCAGTCAGAGCATCCTCACCTTTCCAAAAAGTTGCATTGATGACTTTTATTTGAATATTATAATCAAAGTCGGTACCTCTACCTCTGTTCCCTTCTTCCTTCATAAAGAACAGGAAAAGAAAAACGGAATAAAACCAAGGGGCATATTCACTGTATTGGAGAGTGCATGCAATATAGCTCCCACCCCTTCTACTTTTCCAGTGGAAAAAAAAAGAGACTTTTTTTCTTATTGTCCTTTTCCTTTCACTTTCCTTCCCTCCCTCCTTATTTATTTTCCTTCCTTCCTTCCTTCCTTCCTTCCTTCCTTCCTTCCTTCCTTCCTTCCTTCCTTCCTTCCTTCCTTTCTTTCTTTCTTTCTTTCTCTTTCTTTCTTTCTTTCTTTCTTTCTTTCTTTCTTTCTTTCTTTCTTTCTTTCTTTCTTTCTTTCTTTCTTTCTTTCTTCTTTCTCTTCCTTCCTTCCTTCTTCCTTCCTTCCTTCCTTCCTTCCTTTCCTTTCTTTCTTCCTTCCTTCTTTCTTTCTTCTTTCTTTCTTTCTTTCTTTCTTTCTTTCTTTCTTTCTTTCTTTCTTTCTTCTTTCTTTCTTCTTCTTTCTTTCTTTCTTTCTTTTCTTTCTTTCTTTCTTTCTTTCTTTCTTTCTTTCTTTCTTTCTTCTTTCTTTCTTCTCTCTTTCTTTCCCTTCTCTTTCTTCTTCTCTTTCTTCCCCTTCTCTTCTTCCCTTCCTCTTTTCTCTCTTCTTCCTTCCTTCCTTCCTCCCTCCCTCCCTCCCTTCCTTCCTTCCTTCCTTCCTTCCTTCCTTCCTTCCTTCCTTCCTTCCTTCCTTCCTTCCTTCCTTCCTCCACCTGCTTCACCTTCAGATGTCTTGTGACTGCCAGAAGAGTCTTGTCTCAGCTACCGATGAGCTGAGTCCCAAAGGTCACTCCTTGTTCACAAAGCATCAGTGCTGGGCTGGCTTCAAAACTTCTGCAGCCTGAGTTTCCAAATCTGGAAACGAATGACGTCTGCACCCAGGCCCATTTCACAGAGACATAGGTGGGTGTCAGGGGGAAGAATGTCCGGTGTCTGTCCCCTTGTCAAACCAAGAGCAGAAGAGTCAAGAGAAAATGCCCTTTGTCTTCTGTTAGGCACAAAGTCCTTAGGGCTCCAGGATGGATAAAGACTTTCTTCCCTGCCTCTCGTTGGCCCTCCCACTCTGTCACGGAGGTTGCTTGGGCAGTAGCATGATCTGTATCCCTTCTCCCAGCCCCCCCAGCTCCAAGCTCCTTGCCTTGTCGTGCTACATTTGGAGATTTAACAAATTGCTCTGTTTAGGGAGTAATTGCTTTAGCCACAGTATTTGGGCCACAGCAAAGACAGAAGAGAATGCCACCTGGAAGGAGTCAATCAAAGCCTGGCCCCAAACCCATAACCGGCCTTGCATCGAAGGAAAGGCCTGTTCTTGGAGAAGGAGAAGTGACTACGAGGTGGAGAAAAGATTCATTTTTCTGAGTTCAATTCTGATCTCAGACATGTGTTAGCTGTGTGACCCTGGGCAAGTCATTTCACCCAATTTGTCTCTGTTTCCTCATCTGTAAAATAAGATGGCGAAGGAAATAGCCAACCACTCCAGATACTTCCTAGCTGGGTGACCCTGGGCGAATCACTTAGCCCTATTTGCCTCAGTTTCTTCATCTGTAAAATGATCTGGAGAAGGAAATGGAAACCAGTCTGGTATCTCTGCCAAGAAAACCCAAAATGGGGTCATGAAGAGTCAGACCCAACTGGACAACAAAACAACCCTGAGTTCAAATTCTGCCTCTGCCACTTTTTGACCAAGGTACTTAACACCTCTGGGCCTCAGTTTCCTCATCTGAAACTTGATGAGACCAGACTAGATGTGCACTGAGGGAAGGTCCTTTCCTTTCTAAATCTATCAGAAGGTTGTCCAGTTTGATCTTTTGGTTCCTGATCCTTATTCTACCAATGAGGGAACCAGGACATTGGAGTCATTTGCTCAAGATCACACAATTAATAAGTACTAGAAGCCACGATTCGAACCTAGGACCCTTGCCTCCAAGTCTGGAACTCCTTCAGCTTTGTCTCTTTGCTGGCCATAAAAGCAAATACTGTCAGATTTATAAAGTCACAAATTGGGAGAGAGAGAGAAGGAACCTTTGAGACCATCAAGTCCAACCCTCTCATTTGTTTGGAGGCATCTGAGGCATTCAATGACTCTCTCAGGATCTTCGCCACTAGTAAGTGTCTGAGGCAGGATTTGGGTCTTCTCCAGTCTCCAAGTTCAGCACTTTATCTATCTACTACTTTAGGGAGTCTTACCTGAGTTCAAATCCAGCGTCAGATACTTAGTAGCTGTGTGACCCTGGGCAAGTCACTTAATCCTTTTTGCATCAGCTTCCTCATCTATAAAATGAGCTGGAGAAGGTAATGACAAGCCAGTCTGGTATCTTTGCCAAGAAAATGCCCATGTGGTCATGAAGAGTCATACATGACTGAACAACAAGGACTAATCCTTTTTTGGATCCTGGACCAGGCTAGTGCTAGTAAATATTTCAGCAATCAATTCTCCAAGGGAAAAATATACCTGAGAAACTTTTCAGTTTAATCTGCATTATTAACATTTTCTCCATCACTTTCTTAAGTGTAGGCAATCAGCTAAGTAAATTAACCCCTGACGAGAAACTTTTGCTGATTTTGGTGGCAAAGATGCTACTAAAAATTTCCTAATTCTTAAGATACAGCTCCACCACGCTGGTTAGGTGGCACTGGGTGGAACAGTGGAGAGATTGTTGGGCTTGGAGTCAGAAAGACCCGAGTTCAAATTTGGACTCAGACATTTGCTATCTTGTGACCTTGGGCAAGTCACTTTTCCCTGATTGTCTCAGTTTCCCCACCTGTAAAATGGGCTGGAGGAGGAAATAGCAAACCACTCCAGTGTCTCTGCCAAGAAAACCCCAAATGGGGTATGGAGAGTCCAACACAGCTGAAATGTCTGAATAATAACAATAAAATCATCTTACCCCTGCCTGAATCCCTTTGGTGGGACAACTTCCATCTTGGAATCAACACCATGTATTGGTTCCAAGGCAGAAGAGTGGTAAGGGCTAGGCAATGGGGGTTAAGTGACTTGCCCAGGGTCACACAGCTAGGAAGTGTCTGAGGTCAGATTTGAACCCAGGACCTCCCATCTCTGGGACTGGCTCTTAATCCACTGAGCCATGCAGTTGCCACTGATCTTGCACAACTTCTTAAAAGAATCTGTTTAAATGAATAAAACAACAAAAAATTATGTATATATATAAGATTCCAAAGGAAACCAGATGTTTGAATTTGAAATAGTTATCAAAGTATAGAAAAAGCCAGCCCAAGAGAGTGGATCCCAGGGTAAGAAAAAATCTCTGCACCATTATTCCATGGAGCGTCTCATATGGTCTCATGAAGTATGGAAGGTCAAATTCTATAGACTCCTGCTTTTTCCCTATAGTAATCCAATAAGGGAAGGTTCTCATTCCCATTTCACAGATGAGGGTGTTACTCAAAGACACAAAGTTTCTAAATGGAATTTTATCTTTAAAAGAGAAATGCCCTTTATTCTCTCAGTATAAAGATGATGTTCAGGTCTGGGAGCCATATGCTTCGTAAACCTTCAAATATTATGTAAATGTTTGATATTATTATTATTATTATTATTAGATTATATCAGCCTATCATTCCAACTCAGAAATCTATAGCCAGAACCAAGCCAACCTCTGAGAGCTTTTGCTGAGTAGGAATAAACTACATCCAGGCTAGACCCTTCCCTAAGTAGTCCAGCTTCTGAATTGCAGCCCAGGACTTGGACCAGAGAAAGAACAACTGCCATCTAATTGAACCATCATGTATTATGTCTGGGCTTGCTAGGTTCAAATCTGACCTCAGATACTTAGCTGTGTGACCCTGGTCAAGTCCCTTAATCTTTGTTTCCCTCAGTTTTCTTAACTGTAAAATGGGGATGATAATAGCATCACCTCTCAGGATACAAGTGAGATAGTATTTGTTAAAGTACTTAGCTTAGCTCCTGGAACATAGTAGGTACTTTAATGCTTATCCCCCTCTTTCTTTCCTCCCTCTTTTTTCTCCAATAAAGGGTCAAAGAGTATATTTTCTCTCCCAGTCTTTCTAGAGTAACCTTATGAGAGAGGTTTCTAATCTAAGGTGATTTCTCTTTTTCAAATGAGGATACCGAGGCTCAAAAAGGTTGAGTGCTTTTAGGGAACCTTTGAACCTTAAACTTAGATCTATTGACTTCGAATCCACTGTCCCCAAGGAGTCTGGCCTTTGGCATTGGCATTTAAAATAATTCTTACCTTCTGTCTTAGAATAAATACTGTGTGTTGGCTCCATGGCAGAAGAGCTGTAAGAACTAGGCAATGGGGGTTAAAGTGACTTGCCCAAGGTCACACAGCTAGAAAGTGTCTGAGGTCACATTTGAATCCAGGATGTCCTATGTCTAGGTCTGGCTCTCTCCTGACCCCCAAATAAGATCATAAATCTGTTGTCTCTCCAAGATACAAAGAGTTGGTGTACTGAGGACTCTCTGGGGGTATATTCCTTAGAGCTAGCCTCTTCTTTTTATCCCTATTTCATCCTAACTCAATCCCACTTCATCTCATTTCCCGGATTATTTCACCAGCCCCCTGAGAGGCAATTGGGTTGTATTGGACAATGAACAAGAGCGGGACTGGATGGCCGTGATTTTGACTCCCAGCTCTGCTTCCTATGTGATTTCAGGAAAATTATTTCATTTTTTTATATGCTTAAATTTAATTTTAAAATGCAAAATATCAAATTATTCAGTTTATTTGTTTTCTGACAGACAAAGTGAGTGGGGTCAGCTAGCTGCTGTTCAAGGTCTTTTTCCCTTTGAGCTCTAACATCCTGTAACCTCTTCTTCCCCTTCCCTGCATCTGTCTTCCCTACCTGGAATTCCAGGCCAGTCCCCACCTTCACTTCATTTCCCTGACTTCTTCTAAGGGCCAATTCACATCTTACCTGGGATCACCAGGTGTCCTTTTTTTACCTCACCCAGAATAAGTGGCTTCTCTTCTCTCTGTGGCTCCCATATTTGTTTATGGGTTGTCTCCTCCCATTAGAATATAAGCTCCTTAAGGGCAGGACCAAGAAAAGGAAGCCTTTTTGTACCCTTAGCTTCTCATCCCAGGGTTCGACACTAAACTTTAATAAATATTGACTGGTGGACTCTCTCAAACCTCAGTTTTCTCACCTGTAAAATGAGAAATATCATGCCTCTACCATCAACAGCAAATGGTAAGGGGGGGGGGGGGAAGCTAGGTGATTTAGTGGATTGAGAGCCAGACCTAGACCTGGGTTCTAATTTGACCTTAGATACTCCCTAGCTGTATGACCCTGGGCAAGTCTCTTAACCCTTCTTGCCAAGCCCTTACTGCTCTTCTGCCTTGGAACCAATACATAGTATTGATTCCAAGACTGAATGTAAGGAATAAAAAAACCAATAAACCATAAGCTCCTTGAAGGCAGGTCCAATTTTTATCCTTTATTTGTATCTCCAGATCTTAAACCAGTGCCTTCTGCATAGTAAGAGCTTAACAAATGCTTGTTGAGTTGATTGCTAATTGAAATTATGGAGATCAGACTTTCTCTACTGGATCCAAGAATAGAAAACTAGGACTGATGGGTAAAGATTTCAGAGCAGTATATTTTAGCTTGCTCTAAACATGTAGAATTATCTCAAAAAGGAATAGGCTGCCAAGGGAAGTAATGAGTTATTCCTCCCTGGAGGTCTCCAACTGGAGGCTTGTCAGGAGTGTCACACAGGTAGGATTCGGTGACCCCTGGATCTCTTACAGTTCAGTTGTTCTGTGTGATTTTTGTGATGAAACATATTTTGTCTCTTTTCCTCTTCCTCTTTCTTCACTTCCTCAATCTATGAAACTATAATTTTTTTTTCATATTGACTCAGTTTCTTCACTTGCAAAAGGAAAGACTAGATGGCCTCCATGGTCCCTTGAAGCTTTAGGTTCATGATCCTTTGTTCTCTCCCACCAGTACTGTGGACCATGGGAGATTTCGAGTCCCTCTCCTCTCCCTCCTCCTCAAGACTAGCTTGTCTTCAGACTCAGCCTTCTGACAGTCAAGAAGGAGAACTCAGTGTGCAAAGGAGATAGTGATGAATCCAGACAGAAGAGTTCTCAGTTGTTGTTTTCAGCTCCTGAAAACTAATTTGGAGGCTGAGCTGAACAAAAAGCATTGGACTGGCAGGAGAATTTGCATGCTCCCACAGAGTTTCATAAGCTTAGTGAGGCAGGGCTACATAGGGTTGAGGGCCCATGGTTGAATTCTGAGTAAGCAGTGACCATATAAAAATCATGTACATTACCCCACTAATTGTTTAAAACCCCTTCTGTCTTAGAACCAATTCTGTGAGTAGGTTCTAAGGCAGAAGTGCAGGAAGGGCTGGGTAATGATGGTTAAGTAACTTGCCCAGGGTCTCACAGCTAGGAAGTGTCTGAGGCCAGATTTGAACCCAGGACCTCCCATCACTAGGTCTGGCTCTCAATCTACTGAGTCACCCAGCTGTCCCTTGATCCCACTAATTCTATCCAAACTGTAAAAATGATAATTGAAAAATAAAGTATTTGTTGAGAATATAAGGATAAAAAGATTTCTAACTCTAAGGGATTCTAACTCCATCCAAACAAAACTTCCTGGTTCCACAAGGAACCACTTCTTCTGTTTCCACAGGCTACACTGATCCTTCCTGATCTGAATAACCCAAATTTTCACAATTCTACAATAAACTAAATACTATTATCCTCATATGAAGTATATAATTCTTAACTTTGTCGCCAAGTTATAAAAATAACAAAGGCTAGCTGGCTGAGCCTCAGCAAGAACCAAGTTGGGGCTCAGCCTTAACAGACTCAGATTCCAACCAAAGACCAGGTCTTTCTTTGGTCTTCTCAGGTATAAAATTAATTTACAAAACAGGAACAGACAGCCACTAGTGTTTTGCAAGTTGGAAAAGGAAAATCACTTAGTTCCTTCAGGTTTTCCCTCCTTTCCTTCCACTTCAGACAGTGAAGAGAGAAAAGATGTCACCTGCTTCTACCACTCTGAGAGAGTTAACTGTTAACTCCCTCCCAGAGACCAACTGCCACAGAAAAACCATTAAACTGTCAACATTTTAAACTGTCCCAGATCTTTTCAAACTGCAATTCTTGCTCAAGCCAGCTTCTTCATTTTTAGCTCTAAACTAATATAATAAGACTTAATTTCTAATATCATCCTTATTCTACTCATCCAACTCTTTAAAGCCTTGGACACTGGCCAAATTTTTGGAGACCTCTTACCATTCCCTTCTATTTCCCATCTACATGCATTTGTCCATATTATTCCAGATTCCTGCATTTCCTTTCCTTCTCCCCAACTCTACTGAATTCAGGGGAAGCATAGATTTTGGAATCCAGCCCCTTCACTTTATAGGAACTGAAGTCAATGTCCCCCCCCCTTTTTTTTTTCCTTAGTGAATACTGGTCTTTCTTCTTTTTTTTTTTTTAAACCCTTACCTTCCGTCTTGGAGTCAATACTGTGTATTGGCTCCAAGGCAGAAGAGTGGTAAGGGCTAGGCAATGGGGGTCAAGTGACTTGCCCAGGGTCACACAGCTAGGAAGTGGCTGAGGCCAGATTTGAACCTAGGACCTCCCATCTCTAGGCCTGGCTCTCAATCCACTGAGCTACCCAGCTGCCCCCGCTGGTCTTTCTTCTATCAGACCTTATACAGTATTTTTCTGGAAACTCTCTGAGCCACGAATGTTGTGTTTCTTTCTCTGGCTATTTGTGTGTGCCACACTTCGTCTGGGGCTACTTCAAAGTCACACCAAGAAGCTTTTATTTATTG
This sequence comes from Monodelphis domestica, assembly GCF_027887165.1. NCBI lineage: Eukaryota > Metazoa > Chordata > Mammalia > Didelphimorphia > Didelphidae > Monodelphis > Monodelphis domestica. The sequence continues at coordinate 94,731,529 of NC_077231.1, forward strand.
GACACTGTCCCAAGAAATGGGGATACCACCCTGTCCTCAAGGTGCTTACATTCAAAAGGAGAAAGACAATTCATAAAAGAAAGCTGAAAAGAAATGGAGGGTGGGGACCAGAGATGAAACTTCCAGGTACATTGTAGAGAAAATCTAAGAGTCAGGAGTGGAGTCTAGAGAAGGATGAAAATACAACTGGCCTGGGCCCCCTTCTTAAAATGAATCTTTTGAAAGGAATTGGTCAATTAGTGAGAGAAGCTGAAGGGGTGGAAGGTACATCCAAATTGTGTAGTTTTCTGATTCTTATTTATGCCAGAAAGTCTTGTTCCTAGTAAAGGAGATTAACACATCTTCCTTCAAGGTACTGGAGGCAAACTCTAGAATTTAGAGATTGTGGAATTTCATTCTATTATTCTAGCTTATGAGCCCCCACCAATGTGCTTCCTCTGTGGATTATCAGTTGATACCAATTAACCATATCAGTCAAAGCTTTTAGAGATGGATATTTACTATGGTATGGTACTAGTATAGTAAATGGCAAACTACTCTAGTACCTTGCCTAGAAACCCTCATGGTCAGCTGGTCCATGGGTTCATCAAATTGGATATGACTGAATGACTGAACAACTACAAGATAGTATGGCATCAAGTAGGTGACAAAGTGAATAGATTGTTAGGTCTGGAGTTAGGAAGAACTGAGTTCAAATCAGGTCTCAGGCTTTTCCTAACTGTGTTACTCTGGGCAAGTCACTTGAGTCCTTTTTGTCTTAGTTTTTTCTCACCTGTAAATCTGAAAGAATAATAACATCTACCTCCTAAGGGGAGGATCAAATGAGATAATAATCTTAAAGCATTTAGCAAAATGTCCTAGCATATAGTAAGTGTTAAAGAAATGTTATTGTTATTAGCAGTAGTATAGAAGTTGTAGTAGGAGCAGCAGTAGAAGAACCCCAAATATCAAGAGAATTCAAGCAAGGTCCCTACTACATTGGATGAATTTCTGTTGGTAAATTTATGGGAGCACATTGATAAAAATCAAGAAGGTTAAGCATATATGGATGGCTTGAGATCTGCATTGTGAGAAATACCCACATTAATGAGATCACAAATCTAGTGGGAAGAACTGATGATATAGGTGGAGTCTTGGGTATTGGATCTTATTTCTGCCAACAAGTTTGTCCTTGCTGGTATTCAACCATTTTAAAAAGTCATGTCCAACTCTTTATGACCCCATTTGGGGTTTTCTTAGCATAGATAAAGTATTTTCATTTCTAGTTCATTTTACAGAAGAAGAAACTGAGGCTAATAGGGTGAAATGACTTGTCCAAGGTCGCACAAATGGTTAGAGCTTGAGGCTTGATTTGAATTCAGGTCTTCTTGACTCCAGGGACTGGTGCTATTCATTGTACCCCCCTACCTGCCCCACCAACAAATTAAACTGTTCTAAAAGTTGAAAACTTTTTTTTTTACCAAAAGAGCTATCAGCTCTTAGATTTTTCTGGCTTGGTCTTGGGACTATAGGTATCCAGTTCCTCAGTTGGATCTGCCAGATAATATCTGAGAACCCAGTATCACCACCCAGTCAGGAAGAATCTTAGCCTTATTCCCTCATCTACAAAAGGGGGAAATAATATTTATACTCCTTCCTTCATAGGGCTGTGGAGGGAGTGTGGGATAGTGGTAAAAGGACTGGCTCAGGATTCAAAGACTAGGGTTCAAATCCTGTCTTAAATGCTTGCTATTGTTGTGACCATGAGCAAAGTCACTTCATGCCTCCAGGCCTCCAATTCATCAGATCTCCAAAATATTAGAGTCGGGACTAGATGATGATAGAAGTTGATTCTAGCTGTAAGATCCTATGAAGAAAATGAGAACCATGAAGGCCTACAGATGGGTAAGGTTCCTTGTTCTCACTGAAGCTCAATAGGGATTTGAGAGGCAGTTAGATTTAATGGGTAGAGGATGGCTAGGTAGCACAGTGGATAGAGTGCTGAGGGCCAGGTCTGGAGTCACGAAGACTCATCTTCTTAAGTTAAATCTGGACTCCCATACTTACTAGCTGTGTGACCTTGGGCAAGTCACTTCACTGTTTGCCTGAGTTTCCTTATCTGTAAAATGAGCTGGAGAAGGAAATGGCAAACCACTCCAATATCTTTGTCAAGAAAATCCTAAATGGGATCACAAAGAGTCAGGCATCATTGAACAACAACAAAACACACACATACATTACTAGCTGTGAGACCCTGGACTAGTCACTTCATCCTCTTTGCTCAGTTTCTTCATCTGTAAAATGAGCTGGAAAAGAAATAGCAAAACATTTCAGTAAACTCCAAATGGGGTCATGAAGAGTCTGAGGCTACCGAATAACAACAATGGGTCTAGGAGTCAGAAAAATCTCAGCTCAGATCCTGACTCTGACACACACTCATGCTACCCTGGGTCAGTCACTGGCCTCCAGGCAACTTTTGAAGATTATCTATATAGTTACAGAAGTGTGGTTAATTTTAATAGCTGGAGAGGCTTTACTTTTTAAAAAATCCTTGACTTTTGTCTTAGGCTGGATACAAGTATCAGTTCCAAAGCAGAAGGTAAGGAAGGACTAGGGGTTAAGTGACTTGCCTAAGGTCTCACAACTAGGAAGTATCTGAGATCACATTTGACCCCAAGACTGGAAGAATTTTTCAAAGGAAGAATACCAAGAGAAATATGGAACAGTGGAGTACCTGGGTTCTAATTTCCCTTCTGAAACTTATTGCTTGTGGGTCATTGGGTGAACATCTAATTTCTCCGGGCCTCAGTTTCCTCATTTATAAAACAGGGCAATTAGACTAAAGGGTATCTGAGATCCCTAATTGCTCAAGCCCTACCACCTAAATGAACATTAGGAAAAAAAATTGTCATGTTAGAATTGAAAGTCAGCCTGCAGGGGCAGCTAGGTGGTTCAATGGAGAGTGTGCCAGACCTGGAGATGGCATATCCTGGGCTCAAATCTGGCCTCAGACACTTCCTAGCTGTGTGACCCTGGGCAAGTCACATAACTCCCATTGCCTAGCCCTTACTGTTCTTCTGCCTTGGAACCAGTAGATTCTAAGACAGAAGGTAAGGGTTAAAAAAAAAGTTAGCCTGTTTTTAATAACATAAATGGCAACACATGATAACATGTGTGAACATGTGCAAGGAATTCTTATTTTTAAAGAGCTTTTGTTTTTTTATGCTGCAAAGTGAGCGTGAAGAAAGTGGGGGCTCTTGGGTGTGAGCTTAATAAACTGAACTGGGGCCCTGCGCTTCTTGCTCAGCTCCCCGAAGATGCCCTGCGTACCCAAAGCGGGGCCACTAGTACGGCGGGAGAGATGGGCAGCAGCAGCCTCTTCTGTGGCACAACCTGAAAGGTGCCTCGAAAACAATCCCTGGGATGCTCGCGGGCTGGAGCTGCTCCGCAGGGATTACGAAGAGATTCCTTCGCAGCTGCTGCTTTTGCAAGCCCTAACTCAGTTTGCCCGGGTTTCCGATTTCTTTTCCCCTGATGGGGTAAGACCTGCGCCTGAATTAGCCTCCCTATTCCTGGAACGCAGTTGTTTGTCTTGGATCCCCGGGAGGGGCGAAGGAAGAGAGAAGAGGAAGCTCCTCGCTGGCTGAGAGGCAAAGTTAAAAACCAAAACAGCCAAGGGGGAGGCAGAGAGGAGACCCTGCAAAGCCAGAGCCAGACAGGCAAGCGTAGAAGGCTGAAGCGTCTGCGTCCGGGGCTCAGTGTCTACGCTAGCCGGAGGATGGCGTGTCAATGTGCCTCAGACCAAATGGGCTGCGGATAACGATGCACGTTCGGTACTGGGGTGCTGGTGCCCAATACCGCCTATTCCCAAGCGTAAAGGAAGCTCCCCTATTCTTGCGGCTAGATTGGGGCGTGGGGGGGTAGGGGAGGAAGAGAGAGGGGGGAGTGGTGGTAGGTGCTGCTGGTGGCGAAGAAACTGACGAAAAAGGGGAAAAGAAAAGGGGGGGAGGAGAAGGAGGAAGAGAGGGAGCTCATTAGCATGCTCCCATTCCATTGGCTCTCTCTGCCGCCCTCCTTTACATACGTCCTTCCCCAGCTGGCTGGCTTGCTTTTGCGGCTACGGTAGAGAGAGGGCTGGCTGGCTGCTTGGTCGCTGCTGCTGATCTGCTTTCCCCGCTCCAGTGCAGTGCAGGGCTCGGACTGCGAGACTGCGCCGGGCAGGCAGGCGGACAGGCGGGTAGGAGGGCCGGCCAGCGGTGCTGCAGCAGCGGCAGCAGTGGCGTCCGGCCGCTCTTGCTGCAGTCGTGGTAGTCTGAGCGGACCGATACCTGGCTTTTACTACTGAAGCGAGCCCAGCCCCGGGACCCACGGAGAAACGCGCAAAAGACTTTTCGTTTTCTTCCTTGTTTCATTTTTTTTTTAAGTGGAAAGTAACTGCGTGTGATTCCCACACCCCACTCCCGGTTGCTCTGGCCGCCCTCTTCCTCCTCCTCGCAGTTCTCGTGCGCCTAGGATCTTGCTCTCGCTCCGGGGCCACAGAAGATGACTTGGGGGTCTGCTCTGCGTGCGCAAAAGGAGGCGGCAGAGGCCCAGGAAGGGGGAAAGTAGTAACACTTGGTAGTTCTGCGGCTGGAGCAAAAGTGAGCCTCAGAGGCGTCGGCGGCGGCTGCGGGGCGGGCCGGGCTCTACTCCCTGTCTGCTCCCCCTCTCTCCTGCTCTCTCCTCCCTCCTCACGCTCTGCCTTTCTTTTTCTGGCTTTCCCTGCCCGGGTTGGTTTCTCGTTGGAGCAGCATGAAGTGCAGCCGCGATGGCCAGGAGAGGTAAGAGCGTAGTGAGGACGCTGGAAGATCTGACGCTGGACTCGGGTTATGGTGGAGCGGCGGACTCGGTCCGCTCCTCCAACTTGTCGCTGTGCTGCTCTGATTCGCACCCAGCGTCGTCCTCGTACCCTTATGGAGGGAGCTGCTGGCCGCATCTAGCTGACTCCATGCACAGCAGACACAACAGCTTTGACACCGTCAACACTGCCCTGGTGGAAGACTCCGAGGTGCTGGACTGTGCGGGCCAGCACTGCTCCAGGCTGCTGCCCGACCTCGAGGACGTGCCTTGGACCCTGCCCGAGCTGGAGGCGCTGCTGTTGCTGCGTCCCCGGGAGCCGCGGGCCGGCCTGGCAGCCGCCTGCCTCCCAGCGCCCGTGACGGGCCCGGGCCTGCCCAAGGATGCTCTGGCCCGCCTCTCCACACTGGTTAGCCGGGCGCTGGTGCGGATCGCCAAGGAGGCGCAGCGGCTGAGCCTGCGCTTCGCCAAGTGCACCAAGCACGAGGTCCAGAGCGCCATGGAGATCGTGCTGTCCTGGAGCCTGGCGGCGCACTGCACGGCCGCGGCGCTCGCCGCGCTGTCCCTCTACAATATGAGCAGCGCCGGCGGTGACCGTTTCGGCCGCGGCAAGTCGGCCCGCTGTGGGCTCACCTTCTCCGTGGGCAAGGTGTACCGCTGGATGGTGGACAGCCGCGTGGCGCTGCGCATCCATGAGCACGCCGCCATCTACCTGACCGCCTGCATGGAGAGCCTCTTCCGGGACGTCTACGGCCGGGTGCTGGCCGCTGGGCCGCTGCAGTCCCCCCTGGCCCTGGCCCTGGCCCCGGCCCCGGTGCCAGCCCCGGGCCAGCCGCCGCCGCCCCCGCCACCTGGGGCGCTGCCCCCGCCGCCCCCGCCCCCACCCCCGCCCCCGCCTCCACCCCCGCTGCCCCCACCGCCGCCCCGGGCCCCGGCGGAGCGGGATACTGGGGCAGGAGCGGGGGCCGGGCCTGGGCCCGGGACCGGCGGAGGGGGCTGCAGTGCAGGGAGCAGCACCAGCGGGGGCAGCAGCTGCTGCGCGCCCCCCGCCCCTGGCGCCGCCGCAGCCGCTGGCCACCACCACGTCCACCATCACCACCACCACTACCACCAACCGCAGCACCACCACCATGCCCCCCACGAGCCTCCCAAGTTCACGGTGGAATCCCTGGAGCAGACCATCAACAATGACTCGGAGCTCTGGGGGCTACTGCAGCCCTACCAGCATCTCATCTGCGGGAAGAACGCCCACGGTAAGTGCCCAGGGGCAACCCTCCCACCCCCGCTATCCCCCTTCTCGGGACAGCCGGTTCCCTGCGGGGGTCTTAGGCGCCTTGGCTGGGAGAGGAAAAGCGGCTCGTGAACAGGTCTCTTTTCTCTCCCTCTTTTGCTGTCTACACTGGCAGAGGGTGCACTTCTTCCGGGATTGGAGCTCTTGGGTCCAGGGGATTGCGGTCACGCCCCCTCAGGAACCTGGGTGCAGCTCCAGCGGGTGGGCTTGCAAGCTACCGGGCTTCGGCCTCCGGGCTCCAGGCTAGTGCCCAGCGCGGGCAGGGCCTGCCACATATTTTGACGGGTTCGGGATTTTGCTGCAGATCTGTGCTCCCTACCCCCTCCCCTGTCGGCCCACCCCTGTGCCCAAAGCCATGTTTTGACCTTGAAGCTGAAAGATTCTGGGGCGCCGAAGGAGAGTGACGGTGAATGAGGGAGGTGGCTTCCTTACCCTTCTTACCCCTTTGCTCAATCTGGGCACCAAGCTGAGAGGGGAGGGAGGCCATAGTCGGGGTTTCAAGCGGGGTTAAATCCGAGCTAGAGGGGAGAGGAAGACAACCCCAATAAGGGGGACTTCTAGCTCCCCCTTATTTGGAGATTAGCTCTGGGAAAGTGAGAGCCCGACCCTCTTCAGTCCTGGGGCTGTAACTACAGCAGTGCCCCCGCGATGAAAGGACCCTGTCTCCCCAGGAGGAACTGGAGACAGAAGATGGGCTGGGTTTGGGGGGAAGGGGGAGCGGTGGAGAGGTGTGGGTGGGGTCGGGCTTGGATCTCTAGCCAGTCTTGCCAGCAGGTTCTGACCTTTACTTTGAAGACTAGCCCACAGAAGGACCTGTAGTTTTTTTGGCACGGCAAGCCTGGAGGGGGGTGATGAGGAGCAAGTGCGGAGGTACCTCCTTGTTTGTGAGAGAAAGAGAGGGAGAGAAGCCGTCCTGCCGCCTCAGAAAGCCTGAGCTAGATACTTCAAAGCTTCAATTTTCCACAGGAAATGGTATAAGTAACCAGAGACTCCCCAAACGAAAGAAAACTTTGTTACATATTCAGTGGTTTGGCCAGAGGTTGCCTGGTGGGGACTGAAATGCCGTCTTTCTGGACAGATTTCATTCATGTTGCTGCATGTTTACCCTGGAGGCTGCTAGGGAGATGGGCCCTAGTGCTGCAGAAGGCGCCCCCCACGCCCCCTGCACTGCCCCAGTCCCCAATCCCAAGAGTATGTGCCTTGAGAGAGAGCCTGGAAGTGCTGGTGCCCAGCTAGAGGTGGGGGTGGCTCCAGGACTTCTAGAATGCTCCGGCTCAAGGAAGAGGGGACGTTTCCTGACTCTTTTGTTCAACTGTTAGTCAATCTGAAAGCCAGCTTTATGGAGAGCTTACTGCGTTCCAGGCACCCAGCTCAGCTGCAGGGGAGGACTGGGGGAAGTGACATAAAAGGCCCAAACCACCATCCCTGCCCTCAGGAAGCTCACAGTTCATTGAGAGGACTATGGGTACCATCTTCCTTATTTACAGGGGAGAAAACCTGCTCAGTAGAGACAGTTAGTGAGCCTTTGTTAAGGTGGGATTCTGTGTTGGGCGTTGTGCTAAGCTCTGGGGATTCAAAGAAATGCCAAAGCTCAAACCCTGGGTTCCAGGAGTTCATATTATTGTTGACACTGGAGGTTTCCTCCATTTTCGAGGTGAGAAAACTAAGGCTCAGTTGGACAGTCAACAAGCATCTATTGAGCTCTTACTCTGTTCCAGGGACTGTGCTGAGCCCTAGAGAGAAAGGAAAAAAACAAAAACAAAAACAATGCCAGCTTCTCAGGGGCTCAGCAGGGGATGGCAAGAGAGAGGGCAAGACCAAGTTTGGGGACCTGTTGGGATCTGTTTATTGGCTGACAAGCGGTTCACACCAACCCTACCTCTCTCCCTCATGGGTCAGTCTGAAGTCACATTCTCTAAAGACAGGGACTCTCCCTTCACCCACTACTCAGCCTTGTAAAACCCCAAGGGACTGGTGGATTTCTGGGAGAGTCCTAGAAGAGACCTTAGAAGCCTGCTTCTTCGAATTTTCCGATAAGGAAGCAGGTCCAGAGAGTGACTTTCCCAACATCTCCCAGATAGATAGTCTGACAAAATCCTGGCATCTTCGAATTTCCAAATAGAAAGTAATAGATGAGGAAATCAAGACCTAGAAGGATGCTTTCACTTGCCCACACTGGAGTCAGCTGGGGAGTTCCAGAGACAGGTCCAGGACTGATGAGAAACTGCATCGAATGGTAGATAGAGTTGGATAACAAGACAGAGTGATGGGGGGGGGTCCCCAGAATGTCACAGACTTTGGGCAAATACGACTCAGTGCTCCAGGTAACTCTAAGACAAAACATTTTCAAGTAGGTACTGCTTTGGGAGAGACTTTCTTCCCTGGGAGTTCCCTATGCCAGTGAAATCCCAAGTCTGATTCTCTTTTTAAGGAAAGGTCCATTTCTTTATCTTCAGTCTTTCTGCCATCTAGAAGACAGTTACAATACTGGCAAACATCAAAGCACCCAGAGAAGAGATGGGAAATGCCCAAGTTAGACCATCATCCCTTAGACTCCTCTAGCGTAGGCCTGCTGGACAAGTGAATTGACCACAAATGGCCCTCTGCTGGATTCCCCTCTGTTTTGATGGACTTCATTTAATAAAAGGACAAGAGAGTGAGATGCTGAAGGTCAAAAGAACTTCTGGTTTAGGCAACGCCTTCTCTGGGAAGCAGCATATTGTAATGGAAAGACCATTGGTTGGGCTGGGCAGGGCTAGAGTCCTGGTTCTGTAACTGCCATGGGGAAAACCATTATAACTTTCTGGCCTCAGTTTTCCTCTTTCTATCCAATGGGAGGATTGGATGGGATGACTTCTCAAGGTCCCTTCCAGCTCTAAAATTCTTTTCCTAGTCTCTTCATTCTCTTTAATTTTTGTAATCTACGACATCTTTTTTAAACAGTTTTTGTGTTTATTTTTTTAAGAATTATTATAATTGAAGGAGAAGGAAGACCACAGAGTTGGTTTGGCCTGTTTGAGTTGGCATTATTTCCTGCTCAGTTCCCATTACAGTGCATTTTCTCATGAAGTTCTAGTGCGTTCATTTTTAAATCCCATTTATCATCCAGAGTATAAGCTTTACCTTAATTTTACCCCCTCCCCATTCTATCCCTATTATGTTTTCTTAGATTTCTTAAGGCAATAAATAGTGCCTCATTTATCCAACATCTTTGAGGAATAAGGTTTTCCAAACATTAGCTACTTTCCTGCCTTATTAAAGAGTGTAATGAACCTACCTTAGAGCCAGCTAGGTGGCTCAGTGGGTAGGGTGCTGGGGCTTGAAATCAGGAAGCCTTATCTTCATGAGTTCAAATATGGTCCCAGATACTTAGTAGCTGTGTGGCCCTGGGCCAGTCACGTTACTCTGTTTACCTCAATTTCCTCATCTGTAAAAGAAGCTGGAGAAGAAAATGGCAAAGCACTCCAGTATCTTTGCCAAGAAACCCCAAATAGGGTCATGAATTGTCAGTCATGATGGAAAAAAATGACTGAAATGATTATACCGTAACCATTTTTTACTGGCAGAAGCTCATCTTGTGGCCATCCAATAGCGTGTGCTCTCAGGTTTTATTAAAGTAGGTGGGGCTCTTCACTTTTATACTCACTGGCCCCAGACTACATGCCTTTTTCATACCTGTGTCTGATTTTTATAGTTTTTCTTTCTTCTCTTTCCCTGTAAGGATAATAGCTCTCACTTGCCATCTTCCCTGTGTGTCTACTCCTAGTGCCACTGGGTCCTGTTCCTCCTTTTTTCATTGATGAACCAGGCAAGCTTGTTATAATTGTCTCTAAAATAAAAATAGATAGGCTCTGGATAAAGGCCTGGGGGACCCCCCTTTGAGTAAAGGTCATTAATTTTGTGAAGTTTCTTTTGGATGCTCAGAAGTCACTTTTTTTCATTTCTCTACATAATACTTGAGGTATCCAGAAAAATACCTCCATATAAGAGAGGCATTACTCACCATGCTGAGGTTTTCTTTTCCTTCCCAATTTACCAAAATCCATAACTCAGGATGGTAACGATGAGGTGATTGTTCTAGGGCACTGTCTAAGAGAGAGATTCGTACTCAGATCCAGGGTTCTGCCACCATCTTCCAGCATCATCCTTGAGTCAATCCAACAAGTAAGTGTTTATGAACCAAGTTCCTATGTACCAAGAACCAGGAGACAAGGGCAAAAGGGAAAGACCCTTGCCCTCAGGCGGCTTACATTCAGCTTAGTCAACTTGAAATTCATGGAGGAACAGGAGAGCACCTGACTCCTGGGGAAATCAGAGAAGGCTCTTTTTAGAAGGAGGCACTAGAGATGAGCCTAGAAGGGAGGTAGAGGTTCTAAGACACAGAAGTGAGACATCCCCCAGGCATGGTATGGAACCTATGCAAAGGCAACCATAGGTGATGGGATGAAGACCGAGAGCTAGATGTCATGGAAGCTAGAACCCTGGACATCATCCAAGAAGATCTGACTTCAAATCCTGCCTCAAATGCTTGCCATCTCTGGTCAGTGACTTAACCTTTCTCAGCCTCAGTTTCTCCATCTATAAAATGGGGCTAATGCTATTACCTCTCTCAGGTAGTGCTTTGTGGATCTTATCACCTCTGTTTTATTGGTATTTGTTTTGTATTATTGTATTATTGCCCAGCGTGCGTGAGGGGGAAGGTGTAAGTAGTTTTGAAAGGGTTGGACTCCCTGTGTCAGACTTTGGGAGCACATGGACCACAGGCATACAGGACAGGCAGGAACAGATGGATTGTTGGGGAGAACTTCTAAGTCCAGGGGAATCACCATCCAGGGGAGCATTTGAGCCACTTGGAAAGTTAGGATGGTGCTAGATTGTGAAGGGCTGGAAAGGCCCAAAGAGGGGCTTGTATTTTAGCTAGACTAGGCAGTGGGGGCCCTGGGATCTTCTTGAGATGGAGAGTTATGATGAGCAAACCTGGGCTTTAGTGGTGTGGCTTTGGCAGCAGCAGGAAAGGTGGCTGGACAGGGGAGAGGCAGAGAGATGGAATAGAAACGTCTGGGGAGATACATAGCTATTCTAGATTCAAAATATCAGCTGTCTGTCTTCTTTTTTTTTTTAACCCTTACCTTTCGTCTTGGAGTCAATACTGTGTATTGGCTCCAAGGCAGAAGAGTGGTAAGGGCTAGGCAATGGGGGTTAAGTGACTTGCCCAGGGTCACACAGCTGGGAAGTGTCTGAGGCTAGATTTGAACCCAGGACCTCCCATCTCTAGACCTGGCTCTCAATCCATTGAGCTACCCAACTGCCCCCGACTTTCTGTCTTCTTGCTTTCACATAGTGATACTGTCAGAAATGTCCCTGTCCTCGACAGCCCATTTACTTCCCTTAACAACAAAAGCCTCTTATCTTTGGTCTTGGAATCAAGACTGTATTGGTTCCAAGGCAGAAGAGTGGTAAGGGCTAGGCAATGGGGGTCAAGTGACTTGCCCAGGGTCACCCAGCTAGGAAGTATCTGAAGCCAAATTTGAACCCAGGACCTCATCTCTAGACCTGGCTCTCAATCCATTGAGCCACCTAGCTGCCCTGTACTTGCCTTACTCTTGTGGTTAGGCATAGCAGGAGAGAGACAGAGAGACCTAGATTGAAGTAGAGATATAAAGATACAGAGACATAGAAAGACAAATCCAGAGATTGAGCTTTCCTTCTCTCTTCCTTCCTCATTCCTTCTCTTCTTCCCTCCCTCCTTTTCTTCCTTCCTTCCCTAGATTCTTAGAATCCTCCACTCTTAGAGTCAGAAGAGATCTTAGACATTATCTGGTCTAGCCTCTCTAGCCTCTGCTTCAAACACCTTGCAGTGACAGGCAGCTCACTACTTCATTTTATTTGCCATGATGTATAAGTCTGTGTCACTAATCCAGACTTGATTTTAAATGGATTACCCTGTAAGTGGAGAGAAGTCATGCTCTAGATATTTGTTTATGGTCTCTTACAGTTTCAGGATATTAAATCACTTTGGGAACATTAATTAGCCTGAGCCATCATCATCCCTCACATTCGCTCAGATGGCCTTCCATTTTCCTTTTGCCCATCTAACCATTCTCCCTGCTGCCTGAAAGCTCACTCTGCAGGCGCCTTTCTCCCAACTCAGTGTCCTGACCATGCTGCAGAATCGTCAGGCCAGGTCAGATGTCCCAAACTCACTCATCTCCTGCCCAGTGCCTCAGTGGCTACTCCATGCCAGGAGCACACTTTTAATTAAGTTGTTTAGCATAAATTAAAACTTTGGATCTGGGTCAGGAGAGGGTTACTAGGAGTATGTGAGTACCTTTGTCATTTTGGAGGCCCTAGAAATTATAATTATGAGGGCTGATGGAAATCAAACAGCAAAGAGGCCCCAGTGGCCCGATGGCCTGAGGATAAGAGATGAGAGGATTCTGGTTGTGAATTTTCTCTTGCCTGCTTGTGTGACCTTGGGCTGGTCACTGAACTCCTCTGTAGAGAAGATTATAAGGACAACATGTCATTTCTCTGAAAAGGATTCTGGCTAGATTAAGTTAATTATTGGGCACAAAGCACCTGGGTAAGTGTCAAGTATGAAATAATCACATAAATAATAATCAGCAGCCCCTAGTCTGTGTGGGGCCCCGGACTAGCGCCTTAGTTGAATCAGAGTGTGTGGCCATCTCCCTGCCTTGGCATGTTTAAGGAGGCAAAAATAAATAAATAAATAAATAAAAATAAGGTAGAACAGAAAGAGAAACCCTCAAGGAGAAACAAAGTCACAAAAAATTGCTGTCTGAGGAATATGGAATGGTAATGGCAATAACAATACATGCATGTAGGAGCAATATTTTAATTTAACAAAACTTTTTCAGTACAATATATTTTATTCTCATTTTCTAAGAATCTGTGATTTGTGAGTGGTGCATGTATGTGGTCACTCTCTACTAACTGTAATGTTTAGTCAGCCAGAACACTTTATCCACCATCCGTTTGGGTGTCTGAGACACCAAGAATTTTAAATAAATGTTTGGGTAAATATTGCGTTTTGAGTAGGTTAACATTTTGTCTATTTATCCTTCTAGTTTCCATTTATGTCTCTGTCTTTCTCTGTCCCTCCCTGTCCTTCTCCCTCTCCCTCCCCCCCCATTCCCTTTCATTCTTTCTCTCCATCCATTTTGATTTATCATCCATCCATCCATCCTTCTATCTATGTATCTATCTGTCTGTCTATCTATCTCTCCATCCATTCATCTATCTATCTATCTCTCCACCCACCCACCCATCCATCCATCTATCCATCCATCTATCTATCTATCTATCTATCTATCTATCTATCTATCTATCTATCTATCTATCTATCCATCTATCTATCTATCTATCTATCTATCTATCTATCTATCTATCTATCTATCTATCCATCTATCCATCTATCTATCTATCTATCTATCTATCTATCTATCTATCTATCTATCTATCTATCTATCTATCTATCTACTTTCTATACCTATCTGTTTATCTGTCTATCCATTTTAAAATTTATTTTTCACTTCAGTCAGTATTTAAGCAACTTCCATGTGCTGGGCATAGCGTTAGGTGCTGAGAATACAAAGACAAAAGTGAAACTGGGAGGAAATTCCCAAAGAAAGTGTCACTTTATTCCCAAAGCACAAGCCTAATCACTGTACTGCTCCCCTTAAAAAACCATCAGTTGTTCCCTACTACTGATAAAATACAGATTCATCTGTGTGGCCTCAAAAGCCCTTAGGAATCTGGCTAAATCTTCTTTCCAGTGGACACATTCTATATCTGATCTTAACTGTCTACCTGACCAAAATTTTTTTTTTTTATGTTTTGTCTTTTCCTCTGAGAAGGGAAACTCCTTGAAAGAGCTACTGTTTTCTTTATTGCTTTAATTTTCTATTTTTCTATTTTTTATTGCCCTTAATTCCCAGTGCTTATCACAGCCTTTTGACCATAGCAAACATTTAACCCATGATATTTTCATTTTTCTTTTTGAGGAAAATTAATATTCTGCCGTATCATATCAATCTCAAATCCATCCTTTACGCTATTTGATCAAACCCCTCACCAAGCCTGTTTCTGAAGGGCATTATCCAGTAATGTGAATATTCCTAATCCTCAAGGATTTTACCCAATGTGAGCTGGGCTCCTTCCAAATGGGTCAAGTCTACTGTTCTTGCTTTTCGGTATCAAAGTTAGGGGTACCTGGGAATCCAAGAGGGAAGTCAAACTGTGGGGAACCAGAATGAGTTTTTTGATTTTTGTTTTTCCAGTATAGATTGTTAAAGGCAGCTCTGAATAACATTTTAAATAGACCATGCTGTACTTAAAGCTCATAATTTCCAAAGTATTTGGAATAAAACCTTTTAGATTCTTGAGACTGAATGGATAAATATCAAAACCAGGTGGGGACATCTTTGTTCTCCTCCTATCTACCTCTGGGGGTTGTACTGGCAGTGCTTCTGGTGAGCCTACAGAAGATGAGTTTATATGCCAACACTTTTAGTCACGTACAAAAAGCAAACATTTTATCAATCTGTGGAAGAGTCCACCAAACATTAAACATCACTGGAGTAGAATGGTGACCTGGCTTCCCGACAGAGAGTATATGTGAATTGAAACTGAATAGGCAACTCCCAGGTAAGGAAGCTGCCTCTGCCAATGCTCATCAGCCTTTTTTCTCTGCAAATCTTTGAGAAGAATTACCTAGAATAGTGGCATCAAACTGAAAAGGGTGGCATACTTAATTAGAAACCCACAAATTGACATTATCTGTATTGTGCTATATTTTTAATTTTGTTAAGCATTTCCCAATTATATTTTAGTCTGGGTTGGTCAACATATGTGCTTGTGGCCTGGCCTCCACTTTGACCTTTTCAGATCTAGAGAGTTGAGAGACTTAGTTACTTGCTAGGAATCACACAGCCAAGGTGAGGCTATCTGAGGCAGCTGGGTTGTAGAGTGATAAACTCTTGGGCAGGAATCAGTAAGATCTGAGTTCAAATCTTGCCTAAGATATTTACTGACTGTGTGACCCTGGGCAAGTCACTTAACCTCTGCTTTCCTCAGTTTGCAAATCTGTAAAATGGTGATCATAATAGCACCTACCTCCCTGGGTTGTTGTAAAGATCAAATGAGATAATATTTGTAAAAAACACTTAGCACAGTACTTGGCACACAGTAAAAGCTTCTTTCCTTCCCTTTTCTTCCTCCTACTTGAATTAAATTTTGAAAAGTGGCTTCTAAGTACCAACTAATATTATTGAATTTAGAACATATAGAAATCTTAGATGTCTGCCCCCCTTATTCTCTCCTTCTCTCTCTGTCTCTGTCTCCTTGTCTCTCTCTCTCTTGCTCTTGGTCTTTCTCTCCCTCTCCTCTCCTTTTTCTCAGCCTCTGTCTCTTTTCCCTCAGAGAGGGTTAGGAATTTGTCTAAGGTCTCATAGAAACTAAGCAGCAGAGGAAGAATTCAAACTGAGGTCTTCTAGTTCTACACCTATAGTCAAAGAATAGTATAATTGATATTGAAGTCAGGAAGCCTGTGTTCAAATCTTGCCTCAGATACTTATTAACTATGTAATTTGGAGCAAGTCACTTCCCATCTCTGGGCCTTAGTTTCCTCATCTGTAAAATGAAGGAGATTCGACAAGATGGTCAGGTGTAGCTCTCCCTTTGCAAGCTCAGTCCCCTAAGGTACACAGACTCTTTTATTAGCAACAAATGCCTTAAACTCTCTCCTGAGAATCTTTGTGTTGCTGACTGCCTCAGTGGTGATGGGAAGTAACATGATCAGGGCTATTCCACTTGTCCACACCCAATCACTTTGGGTAAGAAGAGTTAGATAATAGAATGAGTAACCTGTCAAGAGCATTGTGGCTACGGATGGACATTCTCCCTGTTATAGCATAGCTTTTATGATTTGTACACCTCCCATCAAATTAAATGCTACCTTGGAAGGAACAGAGGTATCCAGTACATGATGGTGGATTCAGCCAGTAAAGAAATAGAGTAAAATTCAGGTATGCCCAAGGATAGACACTCAACAGAGATTTTCCCAAGGGCAGATCAGGGAATCTGGCCCTGGAGACACAGGGAGGAAGATGAGCAACTCAAACCTTTAGAGAGAAAGGAAGGGCAGGATTTGGAGGTTCTGGGGCTTGGGGTAATCATTTTTGCAGTTATATCAAATGAGATAATATATGTAAAGTGCTTTGCATATCTTGTTGCCCTATAGATATGTCAGGAACAGGGAGTCATCCTGAGAATTTAAAAAATGTAGGTAAAAAGAAAATCAATGCTTTGTTTTCTCCAGATGTCATTTAGAAATGAATGCACTTTTTCCAAATCCCAAGTAAATCCATTTCATTGATGTTAGCATTTGAGCACTAGTCTACCATGAGACCATAGATCCACTCCCCCTTTCCCACCAGAGAGTGATTTTCCAAAGGTGCATGGAAGAAACCTTCCACTTATTTTGTTGGGGCATCATATTGGGACAAGCCTTGTTTGAGTCAGCAGTTCCACCATTATGTATGTGTTTCTCAAAAGGTTTATTATTTTTCTTTTTTTCCATTCAAAGCAATTTCCCCCTAACAGAAGCTCTCCCCACACTATTGAACCATCTATTGTGAAAAAGAAATAACAAATTTGAGTAAAACCAAATGATTCAAGTATTATTCTTTTTAAAAAATTACTTAACCAGAAAAGTGATAATGACTAGGCAAAGTGACTTGCCCAGGGTCACACAGCTAGCAAGTGTCTGAGGGAGGTCAAATTTGAACCCAGGACCTCCCATCTCCAGGCCAGGCTCTCTATTCACTGCACCTAGCTGCCCTAGAACCATTATTCTTGATAGTGTATACCATGTTCTACATCATTAGTCCCCCACCTTTCTGCAAAGAAGAGAAGTATATTTCATCAGCACTTCTCTGTGCCAAGTTTGTTCATTACAATTAATCAGAATTTGATTGCCTTTTAGTGTTGCTTTCCATTTTGCTATTGTAGTTATCGTATCTTTTGTTCTCTTGGTTCTTCGTTCTTTTGTTCTGTAACATTTCAGAGAAGCCTTCAGCAGTCTCTCAGAATTCCTCACCTTCAGCATTTCTTCTGTAGTGCACAAATATTCCATTCCATCAGCCAAGCCCCAACCAAGAGACAGACACCTGCTTTGTTTTCTGGTTTTTGCCACCTCAAAGAGCACCGCTCGCTATATTTTGATGGATATGGGGCCTTTGTGCCACTCGCCTCCTTGGGTGGAGGTGCTCAGTAATGGTGTGAAGAGTTTTGTCACTTTTCTCAAGTAATTCAACAATGTTTTCTCAAGTGACTGGATGAATGCACGGCTCCCCCACCATGGATGTGATTGATGTTTGGCCATTGCTTCCTGTTAGATGGCGAGCCAGCCAGGCCCCTGCCTGGGCCAAAGCTTTTCTCTGATACAGCCCCTCTGTACTGATTTGCTCTTCTTTGTTATGTCACTCACAACACACACAGGTTGTAGGAGAGAGAGGCAGAGACAGAGAGACACAGAGAGGGAGGGAGACACCAAAACAGACAGATGGATAGACAGATACAGAAACAGAGAGATAGATACAGGCAGAGATACAGAAACACACACATACACATTCAGAAACAGAGGCAGAAGAGATACAGAAACAGATACACACACAGACACACAGAGGGACCAAGAAGAACAGAGAGATACAGAAACAGACAGACAGACAGACAGACAGATGGATATAGAAACAGAGATATAGAGACAGAGATACAGAAACAAACATAATAATGGAGACCAAGAGACAGATACAGAAACAGAGACAGAGAGATACAGAAACAGACACACACACACACACACACACACATACACAGGGACAGAGGACAGAGAGATACAGAAATAGACACAGAGGCAGAGAGATACTGAAAACGATACACGCATAGACAGATAGACAGACAGAGAAGGACTGAGAGATACAGAAATAGAGAGACATGGAGACAGAGAGATACAGAAACAGACACACACACAAATGGACGGATAGAAAGATACAGAAACAGAGAGAGACACAGAGAAAGAGATACAGAAATGGACAGACATACATACAAGAGATTGAAAGACAGACAGATACAGAAATAGACACAGACAGACAGAGGGATAGAGGATAGAGAGATACAGAAATAGATACAGAAAAAGAGAAATATAGAAGCACACATACATGGAGACCAAAAGACAGACAGATACAGAAGCAGGCATAGACATAGACAGAGATACAGAAATGGAAACACACACACACACACACACACACACACACACACACACACACAAAGAAATAGACATAGAGACAGAGACCAAGACAAAGGGAAACAGAGATGGAGATTGATGGAAACAGGGAGGTAGAGAGAGGAAGAAAGAAGATAAGAGAGAAGAAAACCTGAGAAACAAGGACAGGAGATTGAGAAATTGAGAGGAGCGAGGGAGAGACTAAGAGCCAGAATCTAGAGGTTAGTTGGAGAGGAGAAAGGAGGAGACAGGGATTCAGAGATAGTGAAAGTCAGGGATGGGTGAGTGAAGAGAAGGAAAGACAGAAGACAAAGGAAATGGGGGAGAAGACTGAGAGGGGGAAGAAAAGAATAGACATGGCAGATGGACAGAGACAGAGGAAGGGGAGAACCAGAAACAGAGACCAATAGAGTATAGAGGAGAGAGAAACAGAAAGGAGGAAATGGGAAAAAAGAGATGGGGAGAGACAGAGACTGATTAATGGAGTAGAGGAAGAAAGGAGAGGCAGAGACAGAGACAGGAGAGAAGCATCAGCAGAGAGACAAAGAGAGAGAGACTGAGAGGTGGGGAGCAGGGAATGAGGGGGAGGCTCAGAGAGGCAGTGAAAGGGAGGAGGAGAGACAAGCAGGCATTCGAATTTGGGGGATGGGTTAATAGGGTTCACTGCCTGGGAGCTGCTTTCCTTTGTACAATGAGAAGACTCCTGTGCAGAGCGGGAACACTGAAAAAAGAAATCTCTTTGGCTTGCTTTCTCTTAATTCCATCATCTTTTTCTTTGCACAGCCCTTCTCCATCTCTTCCTCCTGCTCATTCCAGACTGAGACTCCGAATTCAGGTCTAGATAATGGGCTTCCCACTGGGCCTGGGCAGTCATGTTGCTGGCAGAGGTGGCCCAGGTGTGACCCTCCAGTGCTTTCTGGCTCTCCTGCCTCTCCTGTCCCTCCTCAGTCCAGGGTCGCAGCTGCTCCTGGTTTTGCTGTTTGTCCACTCCCCCCAGAGCCCCCAGTTTCCTCTCAGTCCCTAGGTGAGCTGTGGATTTTGTGAAACAGAGTTAGCTCCCAGTTCTCCCATGTGAGATAGCTTTGGGGTCTCAAAAACACCAGCAGGCCAGTTTTGCTGTTGAGGCATGTGATTGCAGGGGCTGGGCCGGATGGGAAGGCCGGGAGTTGGAGTGAGATGGGTTTGGGTTTGATTCAGAGAGCCTTTATTTAGCTATTGGCTACCTGGGTGACCTGGGCCAAGTCTCTTTGCCCTTGTTTTGCCTCCCTCCTTCTCTGTAAAAGAAAGGAATTGGATTTAGGGAGCTCTAAAGTCCTTTGAATTCTTTGAATGCTGAAGACCCAGGGAAGAGCTAATGAGTCCCTCAGAAGCCCACATACCTAACGCCCTCAAGTGGAATCCAAAGGGGGGACTGGCTCAGACATAAAGGCCAAGTCAGTCAGAGGTCCCCTTTGTGCAGAGCAAAGGACCCACAAAGCAGGCATGTCAGGGGAGGGACGGAGCCCATCGATCGGAAAGGAGGCAGCTGGGACAGTTGGCATATGAAGGATTCACCGATCTACAAGCTTTTTTTTACAAGCACTTAATAAGGTGCTGGGGTTATAAAGACAAAAATAAAGCAGCCTCTCTCCTTCAAGAGCTCACCTTCTACTGGAATGGTCGAAGGGTCTGGAGGATCGCCTGGCCGGGAAAAGAGAAGTTTAAAGGAGACTCCATTTGCATCTTCAAGTCTTAGGCTAGTCTGAGTGGGATGTTTTAGGAATTATTGTTGTTGTTCAGTCATATCTGACTCTTTGTGACTCCATTTGGGGTTTTACTGGCAGAGTCCTGGAGTAGTTGGCCATTTCATTCTCCACTCATTTGACAGATGAAGAAACTGAGGCAAACAGGCTTGAGTTAGGGTCACACAGCTAGTAATTGTCTGAGGCCAGTTTTGAACTTGGCTCTTGACTCCAGGCCCAGCTCTCTATCCACTGTGCCACCTAGTTATGTGGACATTTTAGGAAATGTCATAATAAATTGGGAAGGGTATAGAGGAGAGCAACTAGGGGGGTGAAGGGCCTGGGATTCATGCCAAATGGGAAGTAGCTGAAGAAACGAGGGCTGTTAGGCCTGGACAAGAGCGGCCTTGGAGGTCAGATGAATTAACCTGCGGGACTAGGATCATTCAGCTTATCCTTTTGTGTTCAGGAGGTTAGGATTAGGAGCTGGTTGTGGAAGGTGTCCAGTTTCTAGGCAGTGAAATCCCACCTCAGACGCCACTAGCTGGGTGACCCTGAGCAAGTCATTTAATCCCATTTGCCTCAGTTTCCTCATCTGGAAAATGATTTGGAGAAGAAAATGGCAAACCACTCCAGGGATCTCTGTCAAGAAAACTACAAATGGGGTCACAAAGAGTCAGGCACAACTGAAATGACCAAACAACACTGAGGAAAGTATCAGAAAAAAGATTTCAGCCCTATGTAAGGCTAGGAAAAACTTCCTGCTGCCTAAGGTGGAGTAGGCTAACTTAGGTAGAGCAGGTTTGTCTCAGTTTCCTCATCTGTAAAATGGGGATAATATTAACACCTGCCTCCCAAGGTTGTTAGGAGGAAAGAATGTGATAATAATTAGAAAGGGCTGGTCATTGCCTGGAACAGAGTAAGTTCTGAATACATGTTAGTATTGTTGTTATTATTATTATTACCACCATCGTCGGTGTTCTAATAGAAGCTGGGCAACTCCAAACCAATGTTCAGCAGGTATTACTGGGTGCAAAGGTGCAAAGATGGAGGGAGAAAGAGTCCCCACACCTCAAAGAGATTCCTTATAACATGTAAACAAGTTAAGTAACCATATGACAATTTGAGGCAGGAGAGAGAACTAACTAACTAACCAACCAACCAATCAACAATCAGGAAAAGCTTCACATGAACTAAGCCTTCAAGGAAGCTGTGGAGACTGAGAGGTGAGGAGGGAATGCACACTTGGCACTGGGGATAGCCTGGGCAAAGGCATGGAGATGGGATGATGGAACGCTGAGTTTGGGGAATGTTGAGTAGATCCAGTTGGCTAGAATTTGGAGTTCCTGAAGGGCAGTAATTTGGGATCCATCTTGAAAGGTGAGATTGTGAATGACTTTATGGTCCAACTGTGGAGGGTGAGCATGGAAAAGAAGACTGGACTTGTTCTAGGGAACCATGGGTGACAATTGCAAAGAAGGAGATTGAGGTTCGAGGTCAGGAAATCGTTCTGAACAACCAGGAGGGAAGGAGGGAGTTCTCCTTACTGGAGGTCATCAAGAAGAAGCTGGATGACCATTTGTGGGGAAGATCAACAGAAGGATTTTTTAAAAAGGAAATGTTTGGGGCTGGATGGCTGCTGAGGGCTCTTTGACTCCACCTCTCTGGTTTGTTGTAGAGGGATAGTGTTGAAGGAACAGAGCATTGGACCTCAAGTCAGAGAGATAAGAGTCCAAATATGGCACCAGATACTTCCTAACTGAGTGACTCTGAGCAAGTCATTTCATCTCTGTCTGCCTTTGTTTCCTCATCTGTAAAATGGGGTTCTAATAGCACTCACTTTCCACAGTTGTTAGGAGGCTCACAGGAGATTTGTGAAATGCTTTGCACACCTTAAAGCACATATACATATAGTTACTAGATCTTCTTCTTAATGGAGGGCTCTTGCCTTGGGGAAGACTGGGACCTGATGACCTCTAAGGACTTCTCTTGGGGTAGCAAGGTGGAGCAGTGGGTAGAGTACTGAGCCTAGAGTTAGGAAGATTCATCTTCTTGAGTTCAGATTGGTCAGATAGTTAGACACTTACTAGCTGTGTGACCCTGGGCAAGTGACTTAAATCTATTTGCCTTAGTTTCCTTATCCCTAAAAATGAACAGGGGAAAGAAATGGCAAACCATTCCAGTATCTTGGGGTAACTAGCTGGCACAGTGGATAGAGCATCAGGCCCAGAGTTGGAAAGATCAGAGTTTAAATCTGACCTCAGACACTTAGTATCTGTGTGTTCCTGGGTAAGTCACTTTACCTTGTTTGCCTCTGTGTCCTCATCTGTCAAATGAGCTGGTGAAGGAAATGGTAAACCACTCCTGTGATCCTGGGCAAGTCACTTCACTCTGTCAGCCTCAGTTTGCTCATCTGTAAAATGAACTGGAGAAGGAAATGGCAAACTGCTCCAGTATCTCTGCCAAGAAAATCTCAGAGTCACAAAGAGCTGGACAAGATTGAAAAAGACTGAACAACAACGTGCACACACACACATGACACACACGTGCACACACAGACACGTGCGTACACACACCATATTCTTATTCTTGATAGGAGGTTCATGCCTTGACCTCTAAGGGCCTCCTAACTATAGGATTTCCTGCTCCCATGATTCTAGGAAAGGAAGACGTTTTGATCCCTTATCTATCTAATGGAGGAGTCAGGACAAGGAGAAATAATAAAGCCTTGTAAGCCCCAGTAATCTCACGTTTCATGTCAAGTAGTTTTTTATTTGTCATCTAATTACATCTCACTCCTGGCTAAAAGCTCCCACATTCATACCAATAATAGCTGACAACGTAGTTAGCCAAGGGCTGAGTAAAGAGACCAAGGTATGATGGAAGTGGGGCAAGGTGCAGGAGGGTGGGGGGGGGGGAGAAAGAGAGAGAGAGAGCGAGAGAGAGACAGACAGAGAGAGAGAGAGAGAGAGAGAGAGAGAGAGAGAGACAGAGAGACAGAGAGACAGAGAGACAGAGAGAGACAGAGACAGAGAGAGACAGAGACAGAGAGAGAGACAGAGAGAGAGAGAGACAGAGAGAGAGAGAGAGACAGAGAGAGACAGAGAGAGAGAGAGACAGAGAGAGACCGACAGACAGACAGAGACACAGAGAGACACAGAGAGAGACAGACAGACAGACAGAGACAGAGACACAGAGACAGACAGACAGAGACAGGAAGAGAGAGAGAGTGAATGAGAAAGAGAGAGAGAGAGGAGAGAGAGAGAGGAGAGAGAGAGGGAGGGAGGGAGAGAGAGACACACAGAGACACAGAGACAGGAAGAGAGAGAGTGAATGAGAGAGGGAGAGAGAGAGAGAGAGAGATAGAGAGAGAAAGTAAGGAACAGGGCTCTGGAGGTCAAAATCTGTTGTAGTCTTTTGCCTTGACAAACTTGGGGTTAGAAGGAATCATAGGATCATGGATTTAGGATTGTAGGGGACATTAGGAGTAATCTAGTCCAGCCCCTTCATTTTGCTGCTGAAGAAACTGAGGCTTGGAGAAATGAATTACCCAACATCATATAGGTAGTATGGTAGATTCCAGGTCCTCTGTTTTCGAGGGCTTCATTCTTTTTGCTGTATAATCCAATCTCAGATTGTTAGGAAGTGGTTTGAACCCAATGATGGTGTTGCCTCAGTGGAGCTTCTGTTGTGAGGACCTGGGTTCAAATCTGGCCTCAGATCCTTTCTAGTTCTGTGACCCTAAGCAAGTTACTTAACTAATTCCTTAGCCTTTGCCCTTGTCTTAGAGTTGTTACTAAGACAGAAAGTAATGGTTTAAAAAAAAACACTCAATGTGATCACAGAGAGAAAAGGGTGGAAACCAACCGAATTCTGTTGGAAAAGGGAAGAACCAATAGGAATATAAGAGGAACAGTTAGCCTGGGAATCAAGCAATCATAGCTTTAGAACTGTAAGGGAGCTCAAAGGCCATCAAATTCAATGCTCTCATGTTACAGATAGAGAAACTGAGGCCCAGAACTTGTGACTTGCTCAAGGCTACCCAGGGAATATCAGACTCAGGCTTCAAATCCAGTCCCACTGCCTCCATGTTGAGGGTTTTTCCCTCTGTAACACACTTGTTCCCAGGTTCTCCTCCCAGCTCTGTCACCAGTTAGCTATTAAAAGGCTGCCCACAGTCCCACTGCTAGAGAATATCTAAAGTGAGATCTGAACTCAGATCTTCTAACTTCAAGAGCAGTAAGTACCCTGTTGGACTAGAGAAACTCAGCGATCCCTTAGAACACAGATTCTATACTTCTGGGATTTGTTAGATTCAGGGTCCACGAAGACTTTTATTTGTTTAGTCAGTCAGCATTTATGGAGTGCTTGTGTCTTGCCAAGTGCCCATGAACCTTGGTAATAAACTCTGCTGATGATGCCTCATTTTCAAGGCAGTATTTCTGATCCTGGGGAAGCCATCATTCTGGAACAGAAAAGACAATTGAGTTCAGCCCCATGGAGCCAGCAGACCCTCCCTGTAGCTCATTCTAACACTCTCCCTTTAATTTGGCCCAAGTCCATTTATTCAGCCATAGGCTAAGAAGAGCAGGAGCCTGGGACTCTTACTCTCCTCTCTGAGCGATGAAATGTGATCTCCTTGGACAACAGGGCGACAAACTCAATTGGATGCGAATGAAGAAACAGCCCCACTCAGAGTGGATAGCAGCAGCTCTCTGTGGTCCTGAATTCCTGAACAGTTTTCTCATTTCTAGCTGTCCTGGTAGAGTTGTGATCTTTGAATGCTTGGGATAATAAGGTTCTGAGCTGGAAAGGACCTTAGAGATGATCTTTTCCCACCTCATCACTTTACAGTTGAGGAAACTGAGGCTCTTTCCTTTTCTCTCACCATCTTGGTGGAGAATGTGACTCTGGGCTATTGGAATCCTTAGGGTAATAAGATTCTGAGCTGGAAAGTACCTTCAAGAACAACAGTTCCTATCTCATCATTTTACAGATGAAGAAACTGAGGCCCTTTCCTTTTTTCTTGCCATCTTGGTGTAGAGTGCAACTCTGGAATATTTGAATGCTTAGGATAATACGATTCTGAGTTAGAGAAGACCTCAAAGATAATCTGGTCCCCTTTTCATTATTTTCCAGATGAGGAAACTGAGGCCTAGAGGGAAGAATAGACTTATTGAGGGTCACAGAGGAAGTGCATAGCAGAGCTAGGACTTGAATCTTGGACTCTGGATTACTCTCCACCTCTGCTAGAGATCTTTTGTCTATAGTCTGTTGTGACATGTAACAGGCGTATACACACATATTTACTAGCATCTCAGTTCCAAAAACCATTTGGCAAATGTGAATCGATAAAACTATTAGAATGCCAGGAGCTATATAGGTAGGATATTAATACCCACCTTTCACAAGTCATTAAACCAAAGACCAAGTAGCGACTCGGTAGCTAAGGTGCTGATGGACCCTCCTGGCTCCTCAGTCCTTGCAAACAAAGCTGTAACTAGGGTGGGCCAGTGGGGGCTTTGGACTGGGGTTGTAAATTGAAAGAGCACAGAGAACACCTTCCTGAGGTTGTTTCCTCCCCTTATCCTCTTCCCCTTCCTCTGAAACAAAGAAATGTGCTTCAGCAGGGCAGGAACCTCTGGCTATGTGAAAACCTGTTTTCTCTCACCTCCAGTTCAGAACCCAGCAAATCTTTGACCCCTCCTGCTGCTTGCCTCAGATAATGATATTTCTGGTTATAGGTTTGAAAGCAAATACTCCCCCCTCCCAAAAAAAGCTCCCTTCTCTTTGAAGAGCACATAAGAAATGATAGCCTCAGACTGATCGTTTGTTTTAATTCCAAGGTTGTCTCCTCAGGATTATAAATCTTAGAATAGGAGAGTGACCTCCAGAGGTCATCTAGTCTAGCCACCTGCCTTTAGGGAGACAAAGTATTGTGCCCATTTTACAGATGAGGAACCTCAGGCTCAGAGGAGGCAAGTGACTTGTCCAGGTCACCTATTTAGGTTTCCTTCCATTTAGCAGTCATTTTTCAGCTATATTTCATTCCATTCCCCAAAAATGTATAATTTTGTTGTTGTTGCTATTATAGTTATTGTTAGATCTAATTCTGTGATTTTATCAGGAAGGTATTCATTGTGAAGACCCCCTGGTACCAATGCCAGTCAACAGCTGAAACACAACTGACATCTTTAACAATTATCTGGGCTCCCAGAGCTTGAGGGATTCAGTCAGACTCAATAGATAACCTGAACTAGAGGCAGGACTCAAACTCAGGCCTCCCCAGTTCTGATGTACTGTATTACATCTCCTGGACACACAATTATTGTCGATTCTAAGGTGACAGATAAAAATAATAAGTGGCAGCACAGTGGATAGAGAGTCAGGAGGAGCTGAGGCCAGCTGCTGACACTTACTTAGCTACATGACCACTTGGAGGGGCCATTTAATCTCTAGATGCCTCAGTTTCCTCAGCTGAAAAATGGTACAATAATAGCACCTACCTCCCAGAGTTGCTAAGAGGATTAAATGAGACAAAATTTATGAAATGCTTAATGCTGTGCCTGGCACATAGTAGGTGCTTAAAAGAGTTTCTTCTCTTTCCTCCCTTCATGGAATTTGCCTTTTACACATGAAGCAAAAGACCAATTCAGCTATAATTTGGGGGGCAGAGCCAATATAGCACCAATCAGCTGGTTGGATCCACTCTTCCATTCCCTTGATTGACATTTCACCATTTGGCAGATATAAATATAAATGTATATATAATTATGTAAAGACATCAAATATTTATTAAATTAATAATTCTATATATCTATCTTATATCATATATAATAAAAACATATAAAATATATTTATATATTATATATTGTACTAGTGGGGAATCTGGAACCAAAGTTTTGACAGGTATGATAGGGAGAGGGAACAGATAAAGAGGAGCACCAATTCTCCCTCCTCCAGGCAAAGTGTCTGGATGATGGAGTTAGATCTGACCAGAGCTGAAGGGTAAGAGAAAATCCCCTTCAATCTCTTTCTTCTTTAGTTGATTGTATTTGTGATCCCCCTCTAGTACATTTAAGATGTTTGAGTTCTCAGTAAAGTGAAAATATCTATTTATTAGATAAGGGGATGGGTGTAATAAATTAGGAAAGAGGAAATAGGAAATCCCTGAACTATCTTACTCCTATAGTTTTCTTCAGGGGTTTGAGGTTCAAGTCTAGGGACTGAGTCCCAGACAATCTTAGTATCTTTGTAGGTTCAAGATGATGGTATTTCTTGGCACAGAGATATAGTTTCAAGGAATCTTCTGAAGGAGAGGCTATTGCCTTCCCTGAAAGGAAAGGAGTCTCTATCCAATCACTATGAGACAGATCATTGGGCTGAATCTTTTCTGTTGAAATGAGGGATTGGTAGCTAAATATTCTCAGTGGAAATTCCTCCTTCCTCTTCTTAGTTCAAAAGGGAAGAAGTGCCCTCTATGTTCAGCTCCTGCTTTTCTTAACTGGAGGTTCCATTCCCATCCCCCATTGTCAGCCAGAATTCCATCTCCTTTTTCCATGAGATAACACTGCCATCCAGTCCTTGCATTACTTTCAATATTTCTCTTTCACAGTATATAAAATTATCTATATATATATAACACCTTCCATCTTAGAATCAAAAGTACAGATTGGTTCCAATATGGGTTAAATGACTTTCCCAGGGTCACATAGCTAAAAAGTATGTGAGGCCAGATTTGAACTCAAGGACCCCCTGTCTCCAGGCCTGGCTAACTGCACTTTGGTAGAGATAGAGATAGATAGATAGATAGATAGATAGATAGATAGATAGATAGATAGATAGATAGATTTTTTTTTTGCCTGGATTGATTCACCTTTGTCCAGATAGAACTTCAGAGTCATTCCCCAAAGCACAAAGAAACTTCATTTGTCTTGTCAAATGATCCCCTGGTCGAGGATTAAAAAGAAGCCCCTAGAATAAGGAAAACAAATCCTCTGTCTCTTGTAGGCAGTGTTGAAGAAGAGTGAGGAAGCCACGGAGGGGAAACAGGAGACGTGTACTGAGGCTTGGGGTTCCTACTTATCAGTGGGGTGACCTTGGACAAATTCCATTACTTCTCTCTGTGCTCCAGGTTCCTCATCTATAAAAAAGAAGGCTTTGAAGGTCCCTTCCAGCCTAAGGTTCATGACTCCACCGTATTATCATCCTAGGAGTAGATGAGCCCCTGATCCCTTTCAGCTATCAACCCCCTCGCCTTTTTTTATTTTTTATCTTCTTAGCACTATGTATGGCAGCATTACTATTTGTAATCACCTGCCACTGTACTCAGAAGCATTTCTACTTGAAGGAAACAGAACTTTAGTTGCCTTACAAGGAGAAATGGGGGTCCCTATCTGTGTCAACAGTCTGCTGCATCCTCATACTCCCTTACCAAAGGTGAATGATTCCTTTCACCTGACTGAAATAGATCCTCCAGATATGATTTCTAATTGGAAAGCTGTTTTGAGAATTAAGGCTCCAGGGTCATGGATTCCTAGACTGTAAGAAGAGGCCAGGCACTAGTTCACTGTGTTTGGAGTCAGAAGACCTGAATGCAAATCTTGCTTCTGCCATTTTTTTGCATATTGTCTCTTTAGGAGATCAATCCATTTCTCTGATGTGTGACCTTGACAAGTTACTGTATTTTTCCTCATTTGTAAAAAATGAGGGGGTTGGGGGCAGTTAGGTGACTCAGGATATAGAGAATCAGGCCTAAAGGTAGGAGGTCCTGGGTTCGAATATGACCTCAGTCCCTTCCTAGCTTTGTGATTCTGGGCAAGTTACTTAACTCCTATTATCCAGCCTTTATTGCTCTTCTGCCTTAGAATCAATATAGGATACTGACTGTAAGATGGAAGGTAAGAGTTTTAAAAAATAAAATGAGGGGGTTAGAGTAGGCTACTAAGATTCCATCCAGCTTTAGATCTTTGATCCTCTGAAGTCATGTGACTTCTGAGGCCTTACAGTTTCCCCAACTATAAAAGGTTGGGATAAGATTTAATGATCTCTGAGGTCCCTTCTGATTTTAGACCTATGAATCTTATGATCCTATGATATCTGGGCTTCAGTATGCTCATCTCTAAAATGAGGGGATTGAGCTAAATGGCTTCTTTGGTCCCTTCCAGCCCTAGATGAATGAACCTATGAAGTCATGTGACCTATGTGGCCTCAGTTTTATCACCTGTAAAATGAGAGGGTCAGATTTGATATCTTTAAGGTCCCTTCCAGCTCTAGAGTTATGAATCTTATGATTCCATTACATCTGGGCCTCAGTTTCTCCATCTGTAAAATGAGAGACCTGGACTAGATG
The DNA here is from genome assembly GCF_027887165.1 of Monodelphis domestica. Classification (NCBI taxonomy): domain Eukaryota; kingdom Metazoa; phylum Chordata; class Mammalia; order Didelphimorphia; family Didelphidae; genus Monodelphis; species Monodelphis domestica. Next base: position 94,761,009 of record NC_077231.1, read on the forward strand.
GCTTCTTTGGACCCTTCTAGCTTTATATTAATGGTATTATGAAGTCATGTGACCTCTGGAACCTCATTTTCACCACCTATAAAAAGAGGGGGGTCAGATTTGATGATCTCTGAGGTCCCTTCTAGCTCTAGAGCTATGAATCTTATGATCTGTGGGGAAAATGTTGCACAGAAAGGGTTTAAAATGTTATAGTGAAGATTGATGGATAGCGAAGGCAGTTGCAGGGGGGGAGGAGAGACTTAGAGAGTGACAGTTGCTCTCCAGTGAAACTCTTTCCTAGACCTCAAACTGGAAGGAGCTCTCCCTGACTCTCAGAATAGAAATCATCTCTGTTCTTGGATTTTTTCCAACTGTTTGCTCTACCTGGATTTCTGGGGATCATGTCATTGAACAAAAGGATTTAAGGGGAACTGCTTGAACTGTAAGGCTGGTTTTAGGGGTGTTAGCCCAAAGAGACAGGCCCAACCAGCTCTGAAGGTCAGATTCTCTTTTTCCTCTTGCTGGCTACTGCTAAAGACTTTGAACTTCAGAAAGCTAGCATAGACATAGCATTTATAGGAATAAAAGAAACCCTCCACAAGCCTGTGAGGCCTGGCCTCAGCTCAAACATTGAGACAGACTCAAACCCAATCTGTGGCAAAGTATAGAACAAATCCCTATTCCCTCTACTCTGATACCTTCCCAGTTTGAACTTGTTATTAAATTCATCTTGAGTTAAATAAACACAGTCAGATATCCTTGTAAGGGTGAAGGGGCCCTGAAGGGAGTAAGGGTTTTTTAGGGGAGAAAGTTCTCTGTAACCTCAGCACCCTAAACCTTGAGGTGCCCATCCATGCCTTTCTTTCCTTTCACCCTGATATACTATTTGTAAGCAAGAGTATTTTCTTACAGATCCCATGATATCTGGGTCTCAGTTTTCCCAATCTGTAAAATGAGGGAGTTGGGCTAGATGGATTCTTTGGTCCTATGAAATCATGTGACCTCCAGGGCCTCAGTTTCCCCACCTATAAAATGAGGGACTCAGGTTTGATGATCTCTGAGGTCCCTTCCAGGTCTGGAGCTGTGATTCTATTAATTCTAAGAATAAGTTCCTTCCACTCATCACCTCATTTGACATGTGGGGAAAAGCTGAGCTCCCCCCAAGAGGAATGGCTTTGCTCCAGGTCACACTGGAGGTGACTGGCGAGGTCAGGGATAGGATACAGTTTTCCTGCTATTTAGATTATTGTTTTTTCCAGGATCCTGGAACTGCCTCCCTCTGCAAAAACCACCCAGCCTCCATTGCTCTCGTGCCTGCAGATCATTTCCCAAGCGATTCTTATTTGGAGCCTGAATTTGCATGTCTGGTTGGGGCCATCCTCTGTATGTGTGACTTTAGACTTTTGGAAATGTCAGCTCCCAGGATGTGTTGACCCGCTGTCTCTGTAGAGAGAGAGATATGAATACAATTATATGGAGGGATGATGCCCAATGAGGAGAGAGTCACTTCTGGTGGCACCGGCAACAGCCACTGCTGCTCTTTTGTCTTTTGTAACTTAGAATCTGGATCTCAGAGCTGCTAGAACCCCAGAAATCACTTGGTCCAACTCCATTTTATAGATGGAGAAATTGAGGCCTGTGGAGGTTAGGTGACTTAGAATCAGGGCCATAGATCTAGAGTCAGAAGGGACCTGTGAGGCCATCTAATCTAACCCCCTCATTTTACAGATGAAGAAACTGAGGCCTGGAGAAGTAAAGTCATCAGATCATAAATTTGGAGCTGTTAAGGATGTGGGAGGTCATCTAGCCCAACCCACTCATTTTACAGATGAGGATACTCTATCCCAGGGAGATTCATGGGATCATATGCTGGAGAAGTTTGCCATTTCTTTCTCCAGCTCATTTGACAGATGGGCAAACTGAGGCAAACAGGGATAAGTGATTTGCCCAGAGTCACAGAGCTAGAAAGTATCTGAAAATGTATTTGAATTCATGAAGATGAGTCTGATTCCAGGCTCGGAGCTCTATCCACTGCTCCACCCAGCTTTCCCACATAGAAGATACATCCATTGCAAAGGGAACATAATCTCAAAAGGGAAGCACTATGGGGATGGGATATGGGAGGGGGAATGGGAGCGAATAGAGCTGAAAAGGACCCACCAAGGCCCTAATTTACAGATTGAAAAACTGAGGTCCTAAGGAGCATGGGATCATTTCTATAAATCTGAAAGGGACCTCAAATACCATCTAGTACAACACCACCATTTCAAAAAACATCCTTATCTTTTGTCTTGGAGTCAATTCCATGTATTGGTAAGGGCTAGGAAATGGGGGTTAAATGACTTGCCCAGGTTAACCCTCCTGGCTCTGAAAACCAGCAGTTTTCAGAAAACTAAACTGAGGTCCAGGGAAGTTAGAAAGATCCTAGATTTAGAGGTAGAAATGACCCGAGAGAACATCGAGTCCAATGACCTCATTTGACAGGTGAGGAAACTGAGGCCCAACCAAGCAGGTTTCACGTTGTCTCATATAAGGTCACTCAGGCAGCATGCATTAAAATTGGGATTTGAACCCTGCTCCTCTGACTCCTAAGCTTGTGTGCTTTTGCCTAAAAGTCCTCGCCTTCCTGGGGACCCTGGTTCTTTACATGACTGCACCGACATGCCCTGTGGCTCAGTCCTTTCTGAAGCCAATCCCTTTGAATCCTTTTGTCTATGCTCCCATCATTCAACAAGAGCCAGGCTCCTGGGTGAGAAAACGGGATCTGGCATTGAGCTGGCTCTCGAAATCTGACCCCTCTCCCAAGGTGGGACTTCAAAGTTTCTGGGTGTCTGCCAAGAGGTACAGGAGGGGGAAACCAGCCAGTGGAAATGTCGGCATTGGGATTGGCTGTGGAGGGGGCTGGAGGGGGCTGGAGGAGGGCGCGCTGAAAGGCTGTCGGGCTTGGAGTGTGCTTTCTGATGACGCTTTGGACGCTTGCCAGGAAGGAGGGGTGGGCAAAGAGAGGGGAGTAGGGAGAGGCACATTGGGAGAACGGATTGTGTCACTGCGCCTGCCTTCCCTGGCAGCTGCCAGGGGGACAGCTGCATCCAGATAACTCTCCCCTCTGGCCCCAAGAGGTGGTGGGTGGCCAGGAGACCAGAAATCTGAGCCTGCCACTCCCAACCTGGGGCCACAGTCCCCTGTGCTCCCCATTGAAGGGGCTCCATTCCACATGATTTGTTTCTCTGTTCAAGGAATTTGGCGTAGGGGAGGGGAAAGACCCCATGAAACTTGGCCTCCTTTGATGAATGGTCTTGGCCACAAATGATCAGCCAGTCCATTTCCCCCAAGATGCCGAAGGAGTCATCATTTGATGGACCTCCAAAAGAAAGAGGCATTTAGCTCTTATTTGGAAGCAAAGGATTATAGAAGTAGGGGGTACCTCAGAGGCAACCCAATACAATCCCCTTATTTTCCAGAAGAAGAAACTGAGCTACACAAGGGTCAAAGCGCATCCAAGTCACATAAGGAGGAAGTATCAGAGCCAGATTCGAGTTCACTGTTTCTAATGCCAAATCCAGCCGAAGTCCCAATGTGCTCGCTCAGATGACCCTTCTAGCCATGACCATCATGTTCTGGTCAAGCCCCATGACAACAACCCTACTTGGTATGGAATAAACTTGTCAATTCTTTTTTTTTTTCCATCTTAGAATCAATACTGTGTGTTGGTTCCAAGGTAGAAGAGCGGTAAGGGCTAGGCAATGGGGGTTAAGGGACATGTCCAAGGTCCCACAGCCAGGAAAGGTTGGAGGCCTGATTAGATCCCAGGACCTCCTACCTCCACGCCTGGCTCTCTAACCACTGGGCAACCTGGATCCCTTGCCCCTAATTTTAAGAAGTCTCACTTGTGAAATAAAAAGTCAATCATGGCCTTTCTCAATTCCTCTTTACCCCTCATCCCTATAGCTTCTGGGTGGTTCAGTGTGTTGGCTAGACATTGGAAGACCCGTGTTTATGTTCCATGCATATTTGGGTTTAGGCATCTGGAGATCTGGAAGAGAAAGCCATTTTGTGTGTGCCCTGTGGGTTCTCCGCTTACAGTTTAGTGGCATATCTTCCTAGAATCACTTGGAGTCAAGTTTGGGAGGTCGGAGCGTCATAGATCTCAAGCTGATTGGTTTGGGCAAGCTTCCTCCGCCATCTTGGTTGCCAGAAGTTGATAGGGACCTTTGAGGCCAGCTAGTCCCACCCAGCCCTTCTTTGACAAATAAAGAAACGCAATCCCTGAGAACAGCTTCTGAGTGCCAGCCAGAGGTCTTCCTGACTTCCCGGACATCGTTTTATCCAGTACAGATGAATGTTTACTCTTCCTGGAGGAAACCGAGGGCTATAAAAGTGCGAGTCTTCAAGAGCTGTGATTTCTCGATATTCTCCTTTCTTAGCTGAGTAGATGCACAGAGTCTGCGCTTAATAAATGTTCATTTCCTTACTGCCTTGTTGGCTTGAAGTGACTTGCCCAGGGTCACACAGGTAGTAAGTGACCAAGGCTGGATTTGAATTTAGGTCCTCTGACTCCAAAGCCGGTCTTCTCTCTTGTCATATAAGAAGGGGTTGGGGTGGGGGATACTATAAAGTTAGTATAGGAAAGCTAACTTTGTTCAGCTTCTCCCTGGAAGCTCATTAGGTTGGTATCTTCTTTCAGGATTCTGGGGAATCGGGTTCAGGGCTAACTTAATTAAGCCTTGGGTTTCTCATGTGTGTGGGGCTGCTCAGCTCTCTTCCATAGGAGGATGAGCGTCTCCTCCCTACCAACTGTTACCCAGAAATGTTGCTTTAAGCTCCGATGCCACATGCCCAAGCAGCCGGCTGAACAGCAGTGCCAGGGCGGGGGGAGGGATGGGTGTGGCTGGCAGAGATTCCTTCGTCCCAGTAGAGCAAATGTTGGCAAGAGATCTCCAGAGGGTCAACACCAGTATTATAGATGGGAGGGAAATAAATGCATCTGCGATTTCATTGGGGAGTCGCTTCCTAATTAGAAAACTCTCTCTGCCCCGAGTCCTGGCATCTCTGCAGTTTGTAGTCTCAGAGTTATCTAGAACTCTTAACAGGAAAGATGACTTACCCAAGGTCACAGAGCCAGCGTGTGTCAAAATCAGGACTTGAGACGAAGACTTTCTGAATTTAAGGTAGACTTAATGCCACTTAATATGTCAAATAGGACATGCTCAAAATAAATGAAAAGTAATTTCGAGGCCAAGACAGATTCATAACTCAGGAGACTCATGAACGATCTTTTTTTAAAAAAGAAAAAAATGCTTACTTTCTATCTTAGAATTAATACTAAGTGTGGGCAGCTGGGTAGCTCAGTGGATTGAGAGCCAGGCCTAGAGACAGAAAGTCCTAGGTTCAAATCTGACCTCGGACACTTCCCAGCTGTGTGACCCTGGGCAAGTCACTTAACACCCATTGCATAACTGTTACCACTTTTCTGTCTTGGAACTAGTACACAGAATTGATTCTAAGGTGGAAGGTAAGGGTTTAAAAAAAAAAAGCATTTGTCACAGTGATTAAGATGAGAATCAATGAAGGTCTAAATTGGGTTTTTATGATGTAAATAGAGAAAAGAGGATGAACATGGCATTGAGAGCTGGGAAACAAGAATAAAGGCTTAACAATGAGACTGGATGTCCAATAACCTGTAGCAGGTGGGGGGAGCACAGATCTCTTTCTGCCAGGAGCATTTGGGTAAGGAGGGGCTAAGATGAGGCTTTAGCTTTTCAGGCTATTTCCAGGACTCTGGATACCGAGGGGGCATTTCTGGGTCTCTGGATATGGAGGGAGCATTTCTTTTTCATAAATTCTACTTTTATCGTCACTCCTTGTTTTGCAGGTTCCAGATGTGGGGATTAATAATGGTATCAACTAGTTCTTATTGATTTCTACCTTGAGAACTTAGAAAATGCTCCCCTTTGAGTCTGGTGGCATGCTACAGCAGAAATTATGCTGGACTTGAAGTCAGAAGTCTTAGGTTCTAATTCTGCCTCTGCTACTTCCTATTCAGGTGATCTGGCCAAGTCTCCTGGGCCTCAATTTCCCCAACTGTCAATTGTGGGTTTGGACTAAATGGCCTTGAAGGCCCCTTCCAGCTCTAAATCTAGGATATTATGATTCTCCTGGCACTGGTGATGTAGGCTGGAAGAAAGCGACAGATGTGATAATGGAAGAGGAAGGAAGGATTACAAGGAACCAGTCCCAACTAGCTAAGCAAAACATTACCTTAATGCTGCCCAGTCAGGGCTGTCTGGGAGCAGAGGAGAGGCAGTAAGACCAGGGAGGATTGCAAAGTGAGAGTGGCACTGGCCTCCTTTGGGAAGCTTTGGCTCTGAACTGAATCTCTTTTCCCACCCCCCACCCCCAAGGCTTTTGAAAGTTGGGTCAAGATGGTACCCTGTATTTGGAAACCGACAGGTCTAAGAAGGCACCAGCAGACAAGGCTGTGGGATCTTAGGGTCATTCTCACTTTAGAAGCATCCTGGTGGTGTGGAAAGAGGATTTGGAGTCATACAACCTGGATTCAAATTCTGGTTCTTTGAGTGTCCTTGGGCCCTGCTTCATTTCTCTAGGCCTCAGTTTCCTCATCTGTAAAATAAAGGGATTAGATGAGGGTGAACTTCTAAGCTTCCTTTAGGTACTGTGGCCCATCAGTTTCCCATTCTTTCCCATCACCTTTGATTGGCATTGGCAAAGCAAATGGCAGGAGCCCTTCTGGGCCTTAGTTCACATTGCTTCCCTTCATGCTTGCATTTGTCCAGTCAAACAGCTTTCTCATTGCTCTTCATACAGCTTCTGGACCTTTGCTCTGGCCATCCCTCAGGTCCGGCCGGCGCTCCTCTCTCACCTCCTTGGGATCCCACGAGTCCCTTCAGCCAGCAGCTCAAGTGAGCCCCTCTCCGTAAAGCTTTCAGGCTCCCCCAGCTGCTAGCGTTTCCCCTCTAATGACCATGGTTTTGTTCTGTATCCATCCTGTCTATACCTTTATGCTACATGTTGTCCCCCTTGGGAAGCTCTTTGATGCAGGATTGTCTCTCATTTGTATTTGCATCTCTAGCACTTGGCACAGAGCCTGGCACAAAGTAGGCACTTCATGCATGCTTGTAGATTAATTGATTGAATCAGACTTTGGGGTTCATGGGGGAGCTATTGAATATTTCCCAGATAGCTCTGACTCTACCCATTTACCCATCACCTTTTTAAAAAACCCTTTCTGTTCCACTAACAACTGTAAGACAGAAAGGCAAGGGTTAGGCAGATGGGCTTAAATGACTTGCCCAGGGTCACACAGTTAGGAAGTATCTGAGGCCAGATTTGAACTCAGGTCCTCCCAACTCCAGGTCTGGTGCTCTATCCACTGTACTACCAAGCCATGCTCTTCCTATTACTTTAGAGAATGGGGCAAGGAAGGACTAGGAAGCATGAGTTCCAATTCTGCTTGTAATTGAGATGAATCTTTGAAAAGTACTTGCTAGTTTTAACATTCTATGACCAACTGATCATGAAGCATTTTTAAAGCACCTACCCTATGCTAGCATTGTGCTTGGCACTGGAATACAAATATAATTAATGAAACATTCTGTTCTCAAGTTCATTTTCCAAGGAAGAAAGTGAGTCCATATATATGCATATATATATATATATCTCCAGAATAAATATAAAGTAGTTAGGACCCCAGGAGGAACTAGCAATTGGGGAGGGGGAGGAATCAGGAACTGATTCATGCTGAAGATGGTCATTAGTGATTTGGTCCATGGTCACAGGGAGTCTGAAGCATGATGGGGTATGAGGACAGACCCATGAATGGCTCTAAACTTAAAGAAGAGGGTCATAAAGTAGTATCTGCTTACTGAGAGACTGTCGAATAGAGACTTCTAAATAGGGGTTTGGTATGCAGGAAGGATGGACAGAGAAATTACTGGAAGAACTGGTTTGGATCAGATGGCCCTCTGATCTTCTGGGAATTGAAATAAGTAACATAAGTCAAGGAAAACTGAGTGGTGCAGTGGATAGAGTTCCAGACCTGGAGTCAGGATGACCTGAGTTTAAATCTGGTCTCAGTCACTTACTAGCCAGGTGACCCTGGGCAAGTCACTTCACTTTGTTTGCCTCAGTTTCCTCATCTGTCAAATGAGCTGGAGAAAGAAATGACAGACCACTCTAGTTTCTTTGCTAAGAAGACCCCAAATGGGGTCATGGAGACTCCAACATGACTGAAAACTGACAACCATAAAAAGCATAAATCAAGAGGAAAGCGAGTTGGCCCTTGTGGCCCTTGGCTTTAGATCTTGGCTCTGCTGCTATGAATTCAGGCAAGTCACTTTTCTCAGACTTCAGTTTCCTCCTCTGTAAAACGGGAATGAAGAGCTTTGGCTTGGACCAGCTGATCTCAAAGGGTCCTTCCAGTTCTTCATCTATGATCCTAATATCCAAGATGGAATTATCTGTTAGGACCCCTCCCCTACTTAACCTCCCACCCCATCTCTGAGTCCTTTGATGCTATATGTCTCTAAGTCCCCTTTCAGTGCTAGAATTTTGTAGTTCTGTAGGTGAGGCAAACCGAGGAAGGATTTACTAATGAGCTGACCTTTGGGTACAATTTTGAAGGACAGGAGGAGAATTCTAAGTCAAAGGTGTGTTCTGTGTAGTAGGCCAGAAAACATTTCCAATAATTAAAACCTCTCCTGCAATTACATAAGATGTCAGATCATTTGAACCCTTGCAAATGGAAGATACTACCTTTTTATTTTCAGCCTATTAAAGAATTTGTCTGTGAAATGAGGGTGTCAAATTAGAAGAACTTCTAAGGTCCCTTCCAGCTCTTAATCAATTTCTTTTTCTCTTCCACCACATTTAGTTGTGATTGGTAGAGAGACAACCCATTCTGAGCCAATCAGGGTTTAGGGCTGGGGTCACAGAGTTGGTCACAATGGAATCAATGAAATAGCAACAACAAAGTTGGTGGATTTGGAGCAAGGAAGACTTCAGCTCAAACTCCACTTCTGATATTCACTAGCTGTGTGACTCTGGTAAAATACCTTAACTTCTCTGGGCCCCCGAGAACTCCCTTGGACTTCTCTACTAAGACACTGATGAATTTGGATGTACTTTGGTAGAGGGATGCTCCTAAGAGATCTCATACCACCTCCAATTAGTTGCAAATTCATCTTAAAAAATTAATGAGATTTTCCTGCAGAGAAATTCTAGAATCCACTGAGCCTTGCTAGAATGTATATCTATGTATCTATGGCATTCAGTAACAAATAATCTGTGGGACCTTCCCTGTGAACAGCACCATTATACTTTGAATCTCAGGTTTCCCACCTCCTACAGGCAGACTTCCTTGATCTCCATCTGCCACAGAGCCTTCCTCCACTCCCACCTCTCTATTATCTAGAATCTCTTTAGTACGAATGTCTATGTGTGCATGTTGTCTCCCTCTAGACTGTTTCATTATTGCCTTTGTATCTCCTCTCAGAGTCCCAGTGCCTGGAACGTTGTAACCACTTAATAAATACTTGCCGATTAATCGATTCATTTGTATCCACTTCTCCATGTCCATACTGTAGCCCTCAGGATAGCGAGAGCAGGGACTGTCTCCAGTACCCAGCATTGTATCTGGCAGAAATACGTGTTAATGGTTTGGTTCTCAGAAGGGATAAAGAGAATCCCAACTTCCTGCCGGATTCTGGGCTCAGAGAGAATGTCTTTTCTCAATCAGGTTTTTATGGCAATTCTTGTCATCTTTGGTGCTCCTAAAAGTTACTGGGGGTAATAACAATTTCATTTTACACTCATAATATATTTCCTTTGGCAAAGCATGGCGCATGCCATAAATCTCCATAAGACCTGTTTGTTCTTCCCAAGGGTGAGAGAGCTCACTTTGCCAGAAGCCTTACGACTGTCCCTCTGAGTGGTTTCCCTCATGAAAACCCAACCTGAGTTGGGTGGTTCCAGTGGATTTCCCCCCATTTTAAAGATAAATAAACTGAGTCTTGAGGGGCTAAGTAACATGTCCTTAGTCAGATAGCTTATTAAGAGCCATAACTTGGATTTGACCTCCAAGTCCACTGTCCTTTCCACTAATTGTTGGGTCTGCCTTTACTTTAATTACTGAAATAGGAGGCAGCATAGAAGAGTAGCTAGAAAGTTGGACTTGAAGTCAGGAAGATCTGAGTTCAAATCCTGTAGTAGATGCATATTAGTTGTAGGACCCCGGGAAAGTCACCGCTAACATCCTTGAGCCTCCATTTTCTCACCTGTCAAATGAGAGGTTAAACTAGATGACTGCCAAAGTCCTATTGAGTATGACCTGTCATTGTGTAATTGAGGGAAAGCCAAGTCCCTTCACCAAATTTGTCCTTTCAGAAACTGTCACTTTCTGAAAATGTCAAATTCTGAAAATCAGAATTTCACAACTAGCATTTAGTTTGGCCCAGTGTTTCCCAAGCTGAAGAGTAAGGAAACTCTGCCCTTCCATTTGTTGTCCTTCTTCTCCCTTGACTAAGTACCTACTATGTGCCACTCACTGCGCTAGCTACTTGGGATGCTAGAACTGTGCTCGGCATATATAGTAGGTGTCAGCTAGCTGGTGCAGCAGATAGAGTGCCAGGCCTGGAGTCAGGAAGACTCATCTTCTTGAGTTCAAATCCACTCTCAGATACTTAATAGCTGTGTAATCCTGAGCAAATTATTTAACCCTGTTTGCCTCAGTTTCCTCATCTGTAAAATGAATCAGAGAAGGGAATGGCAAACCACTCCAATATCTTTGGCAAAAAAACTCCAAATGGGGTCAAGAAGTCAGACACAGCTGAGCAACTGATGGACTCTGGGGCTTTTCTATATGACTTGCAGTTGAAACCTTCTATACATTCATTCATTCAATAAACACTTATTAAGCATCTACTATGTACCAATCATTATGCTAGGCATCAAGGATGCAAGAAGAGGCAAAATACAGTCTTTGCCCTCAAGGGACTTAACAATTTAATGGTGATTTCTTTTCCATTAGAATGTGAGCTCCCTCTTATGAGAAAGAACACTCCACATCCACATCCAGAGGAAGAACTGTGGGAGTAGACAACACAGAAGAAAAACATTTGCTTGATCACATGGTTCAATGGGGATATGACTGGGGTTGTAGACTCTAAACGATCACCCTAGTGCAAATATTAATAGTATAGAAATAGGTCTTGATCAATGACACATGTAAAACCCAGTGGAATTTCTTTGGCTATGGGGGGGAAGGGGGGGAAATAACATGAATCCTATAACCATGGAAAAATATTCCAAATTAATTAAATAAAAATTTTCAATTAAAAAAAAAGAATGTGAGCTCCCTGAGAGCAGAGACTATCTGGATTCTCTAGATTCCCAGAACTTAGTACAGTGCTCATCACATACTAGGTACTTGATGCTGTATTCATTCATTAATTGATGTGTCTTGTTTGATTGGTGGCTCAAGAATCTGTAAGCATTTTTAAGTGACAACTGTGTGTTAGACACTGTACCAAGAGCTGAGGGTTCAGAGACAAAATGGCACCAGTCCCTGCCCTCAAGGAGTTTACATTCCATATAAATATATACAAAAAAGTAACCACATGGCAAATTGTGGGGGAAGGAGAGGGAGCAGTGAGTGAAGGTCAGGAGAGATATCAGGGAAGGCTTTCTATAGACAGCTTGATTCTGGATCTTCTTCACTTCAGGACTGGCACACTATCCACTAATCTATGTTGCCTTGCAGAAGACCTTCTAGTCATCCTTGTTGAGTTTTGCCTCTTATTGTTTGGCCAATTGGTGCAAGGGTTGAGACCTTTGGATTCTTACACCTGTCACGTGAGCTTTGTGGCAATGTCATCTTTGATAAGCCTGCCATATATGTTTCATCTAAGTCATTTACAAACAATTAGGCAAGAATAAAAGACCCGCCCCCATTTTCCCACCCCCTGTGACTTTTTTGACATCTATCCATTAATCAGCATTCCTTGGGTAGAGATTGACAGCCAGCTCTGAATTGACCTAATTATGCCACACTCCAGATCTTATCCAGAAGGGTATTATGAAAGGTTTTGCTGAGCACTTTGTTTGTCAAACAGGGTAGAGGGGATGTACTAATGATGACCTTTGAGGAACCTCTGAGCTCTAAATCCAGGAGCCTGGCTGAAATTGAGCTATGCCACCTCTTCATCATTTCCCTGTTCTACCAGTCAAGTAACCCTAACCAAAAAGGAAATGAGGTTAATTCAGCATGACTTGTTCTTAATGAACCCATGCTGGCTCCTAAGGATCACAATTTCCCTTTATACATGCTTTCAATGCATCCGTAATAAATCCATTCTAGAATTCTGCCAAAAGTAGACATCAACTTTACTAGTCTGTAATTTTCAGAAATCATTACTTTCCCCACCTCCATTTTGAAATAAATCAGTCAGCAAACATGTATTAAGCACCAACTATAAACCAGACAGTGCTAGAGAATGGAGAAAAATTCTGATCTGAAACCTAGGATCATAGGAACTTTGGCCCAGAGCTGGTGGGACCTTAAAGACCACCTTGGCCAACTTCATTTTTCAAATAAGAAAACTGGGGGTGGCTAGGTAGCACAATGGCTATAGTGCCAGATCTGGAGTCTAGAGGATCTGGGTTCAATTCTGGCCTCAGATACATCCTAGCTGTGTGACCATAGGCAAATCATTTAACTCCAATGGCCTCTCTTCTGTCTTAGACTTGATACTAAGAGGCAAAATAAGTAAGAAAACTGAGGCAGATGAAGGGTAAGTGTGACTTGGTCATAGCATTCCAAATTTAGATCTGGAAGGCATGTCAGAGCCACTAGAGAAACAGATCCAGAGGGGTTTCAGTGACATACCCAAAGTTACACAGGTAGTAAGTAAGCCTCAGAGATGGGATTTGAACCCAGGCCCTCTTATGCTATAGATTCCTCCTTTTGTAGTCAAGGCTAGAGATGCCAATTTGGAATAATAATAATGATAATAATAATAATAATATCTAATCTCTAGGTGGTAGAGTGGATAGAGTACTATGTTTAGAGTCAAGAAGAATCAACTTCAAGTTCAAATTTGGCCTCAGATACTTCCTAGCTGTGTGACCCTGGGCAAGTTATTCCATCTACTTGGTCTTAGTTTCCCCATCTGTAAAATGAGCTAGAGAAGGAAATGGCAAACTACTCCATTATCTCTGCCAAGGAAAACCCAAATGAGGTCATAGAGGGTCAGAATGACTGAAAAATAACTTAAAGACAACAACATATAGCATTTATATAGTTCCAATCCTTTTGTTTTATTTTAATTTTGAAACTCTTTTTGAATTGAATTGTATTTTTTTTCAATTACATGTAGAAACAATTTTTGACGATTGTTTGCTGACAGTTTGAGATTCAGATTCTCTCCTTCCCTCTCCACCTCCCTGATGCACTAAATAGTCTGATACAGGTTAAACCAGTGTTTTCATGCGGTACATTTTTTCCTATTCTCCATGTCATGACTGAAGACACATACCACATACACAATCAAAAGCTCATGAAGGAAATAAAGGAGAGGGTGTTGTGCTTTGATCTGCAGTCAGATTCCAACATTCTTTCTTGGGTGGTGGAGAGCATTTTTTTTAATGTCTCTGGGAGTTATCTTGGAACTTTGTTTCACTGATAATAACTAGTATTGTCCTTCACTGTAGATCATTGTCCAATATTTGCGTTACTGTCTACACTGTTCTCCTGGTTCATTTTATATATATTTTGGGCACTGTGTTAAACATTACAAATATCATCTCAGTTGATCTTCACAACAACCCTGGGAGGTAGGTGCTATTATGATCACCCTCTTATAGATGAGGAAACTGAGGCAAATAAAGGTTAAATGATTTGCCCAGGGTCACACAACTAGTCATGTCTGGGGCTGGATTTGAACTCAAGACTTACCAGTTTCAGACCCAGCATTCTATATACTGCATCACCTAGCTTATTAGGTTGTGCTGGTTTGAAGCCCTGGTATTAGAGATTTCTTAGGGAATAGAGGGTTGAGAGAAGAGGAGAAGAAAGATGTCAGAGCCTTAGGAGGCATGCCCACATTTAAGAGGGATAGAGAAAAAAACGACAAGGGAGAAACTGGAGAGCCAGGACTAGCCCACCCCTCCCCCAGTCTTAAACAGCTGTTTGGTGGTGGCAGCTGCAAATTGAGGGTGAAGGGGAATGCATGAGTTGGCTCTCTTCCTGTCCTGGGCTTTCCCCACAATCCCCATCTCTCCTGTTCCCTCCAGACATTCAGATTTGTGGCTTTTCCAAGAGGCAGTAAAATAAATTGTCAGCTTCCAAAGTTGGTCGTGAAGTAGGAGGGAGGAGGACATGGGCTCTGTCTTTTCCTGCAGAAGGGTGGAGATTAATGAAAAATTGGAAAGCCATCGATTTAGCTTCTTATATATTACTCTAGCCCCAGGGAAGTCGGAAAGAATGTTGTTCCCTATTTATTTTACAACTCTTTTGCCCCACAAATACATCTGTCCAGTCGGTTATCAAAAATCACAGAATCATATGGTCTTATTTATTAATTCACCATCCATTAGCTATTTGTTTATTATCTATTTATCTCTATCAAGTTATTTATTCTTCCATTTTATCATCTATCATCGATATCTGTCTATCTATCTAACCACCTACCTGTCTGTCTATCTATCTATCTATCTATCTATCTATCTATCTATCTATCTATCTATCTGTCTGTCTGTCTATCTATCCATCTATCTATCTATGTATCTATCCATCCATCTATCAGTCTATATATCTGTCTGTGTCCATCTGTCTATTTAATCTATCTATCTATCTATCTATCTATCTATCTGTCTGTCTGTCTATCTATCCATCTATCTATCTATGTATCTATCCATCCATCTATCAGTCTATATATCTGTCTGTGTCCATCTGTCTATTTAATCTATCTATTTATCTATCTATCTATCTATCTGTCTGTCTGTCTGTCTGTCTGTCTGTCCGCCTATGTATCTATCTCTATCCATCTACCTATCTGTGTGTCTGTGTGTCTGTCTGTCTGTGTCTATCATCTGTCTAAGAGATAGAAGGGGCTCATAGATTCTGAATGTAGAACCTGGAAAATGTAGAACCAAGATCTAGAGCAAGAAGGATTCTCACACCTCTTCCTTGTTTTCCAGATGGAAAAGCAGAGTTCCCAGGAAGACTGAGTGACTTGCCCAAGGTCACACTGGTAGCAGAAATGGGATTTAAACCCCAGTCCTCAGATTGGAAATCAAACATTCTTCCTACTGATGTCCCAAGCCAAGTATTCTACCTTGTGACCTTGGACAAATCACATTCCCTTATAGAAGCCTAGGTCTTCAAGAGCTTGATGACTTAGAGGCCACCCTAGATCAAATTCTTTATTTTACAGGTAAGGAAACCTAGGCCAAGGGAAATAAAGTTTTGCCAGGATCACACAGGGAGGAAATGACAAAAGGAGAATGGACCTTAGAGATCATCTCATTTAGGAGTTCTTTATCTTTTGGGAGTCATAGACCCCTTTGCCCTTCTGGTCAAGTCACCAGGCATTTATTAAGCACCTACCATAGGTCAGGCACTGTGCTAAGTGCTGGAGGGCACAAAGAGATAGCCTCTACCCTCAAGGAGCTCACAGACCAATGGCAGAGTGAGGCAAAGAATTTTGTGCAAATAATATAGGGATAGGATAAACTGACAGTCATCTGAGAGGGAAGGGACTGCCATTTTTTCATTCCTTACTTTCTGTCTTAGAATTGATACCAAGTATTGGTTTCAAGACAGAATTGCAGTAAGAGTTAGGCAGCTGGGGTTCAGTGGGTAATATAGCCAGGAAGTATCTGAGGACAGATTTGAACCCAGGACATCTCATCTCCAAGTCTGGCTCTCTATCCACTGAGACACCTAGCTACCCCATGGAAGTGACCATATTAAGGGGTACTAGGAAAGGTTTCTTGAAGGAAGGAAGTTTTCATCTGAGTTATAAATGAAACCAGGAGGCAGCGATGAAGAAGGAGACTGTTCCAAGAATGGAGGATCACTATTTAAAAGGCATCAAGGGGAAAGATGGAGTGTTTCATTGGAGGAATAAGAAGGAAGTGAGTGGTCTTGGATTACCTGGTGAAATCTATAGAACCCTTCTCAGAATAATATTTATATTTTAAACCCTCACCTTCTGTCTTGGAGTCGATACTGTGTATTGGCTCCAAGGCAGAAGAGTAGTAAGGGCTAGGCAATGGGGGTTAAGTGACTTGCCCAGGATCACACAGCTGGGAAGTGTCTGAGGCCAGATTTGAACCCAGGACATCCCATCTCTAGACCTGGCTCTCCATCCACTGAACTACCCAGCTGCCCCCTCAGAATAATATTTTTAAATGCATAAATACACATGAGGATTACTAAGGAAACCAATTATATTGAAGTACAGTTCTCAAAATATTTAAAAAGCAATTTCACGGACTCCAGGTTAAGAACCTCCAATCAAGTCCAACCTTCTCATTTTTCATTTGACTAGTAAAGCTCAGAGAAAGTAGCTCATTTGCTCAGGTTATATATATATATATATATATATATATATATATATATATATATAATTAATGAAGGAGTTAGGTGTCTTGACGGAAAGTTTACTGTTCTCTCCAGTCCACTGAGGGTCTTTTGAGATGATCTAACTCAGCTGCCTCATTTAACACAAGGAAACCGAAGTCCCGGGAGGTTCTGACTTCCCAAAGGTTACACATTGAGTTATTGAGTTTGTGGAAAGAGGAGAGGACTAGAATTCAGGTTTCTTGGCTCTCAGCACCAGGGCCCTTTACACTTAGCCTCAGTATTTGGAATGAATTTAAATCATTATAGCCCAATGAATTATGGAGGGGGAAGGAGGGAGGGAGAGCCTGGCGTCTCTGCCAGGACCCATGATAGTGCCAAATCGAGAAGAAGCCACATAGCCATGCCTGCTTTCAAGAACTTGCCCCTCCCCTCCCTTTGGTGAGGGGCCAGGCTTCTTCCCTTGTCCTAGGCATCAGGATATTTATTTTCCTTCATGGAGAAAGCCTTTGCTCCTGCTGTCTTTGTTAGTGTCTGAGATGCTCAGTGTTCATCGAGGGGCTGTATTGTTACCAGGAGGAAATTTACCAATGATGGAGGAATGCTATCATCCAAAAAGCGAGGGCCCAGGGACCGGATGGCCTGTGCTGAAACGGGCTTCTCTGAGTTATTGCTGGACCATTAAGGACGGAAATCTAATCAACTCAACCCCATGCTAATAATGCAAAGCCTTCAGTAGACCTAGCTCGTTCCTCCCCTACAAGATCCCAGGGAGTTCACATCTCTCCAGCACAACGTGGCAGCATTCTAAGTGAGACTGATGGGTTCCTGTTGGCGTCTTCCAGTCATATTAGATGTTGGGCTCCATTTCCTCCCCGCTCTTAGAGAAGACCTTTGTTTGGGAGCACAAGAAACGGATAGCCCTGATTTTGACTGATTGGCCGTAGAGCATCTCAAAATGAAATGAACCCAATGTATGCCCTGCCCCCACCGCTTTTCTCCCAAATCACCGTCATTCCAGGACTTTTTGGAAAGCACGTTTCTCTGATAACATGCTAACTGTTTGCACCACACAGGGACTTAATAAGAGGCCCGGAAGTGGATTCCTTCTCTCTGAAAGGAAATGGACTCCAAGCATCTCTTTTGCTTAAGGCTTAAGCTGGACCACCAGCCAGAATGGGAGGGGTTCTGTTGAAGGAGAGAGCCTGGTCACAACCAACAAGGATATGGCTCCACAGTGAAGGTGCTTTAATTTATTTACACTGGCTTTGCCAGGCGCTCTCTTTTTCCAAATAGCTAAGTTGAATTTTGGATGCAGTCGAAAAACAAAATCAATGAACCAATCAATCCAACAACAAACATTTATTAAACACCTAGAGTGTACTCAGCATTCTGCTAGACTCGGGTGATACATTCTTTTTTTTTTAAACCTTACTTTCTGTCTTAAGAACAATTCTAAGACAGAAAGGCAAGGGTCAGGCAACTGGGCTAAGTGACTTAAGTGCCCAAGGTCACACTGCTAGGAAGTGCATGAGGCCAGATTTGAACCTAGGTCCTCCTGACTCCAGGTCTGGTACTGTGATCTATTATGCCACCCAGCTTCCCCTTAGGTGATTAATCCTTAAGTCCCTAATTTCTGCCTGGCACTGTATTAGCTTGCTAGCAATACAAAGACAAAAATAAAACATCCCATGCTTTCAAGGAACTCATATTCTACTTGGGGAATAATATCATTCAAGCAACAAGCATTGCCTACTGTTTACCAGGTACTGTGTTAAGTACTGAGGAAGCAGATATAAAGGATCAGGCGATCTTTACTTGAAAGGAAAGGTCTTTGTGTTGGGAAAGAAGAACATCAAACAATTAAAACAAATTTAATTTTACTTATTATTTATAAAGATAAAATAAAACAGACTTTGCCCTTGCAGAGCTTATAGTTTACTGTGTTTCATGGCCAACTTTGAAGATGCATGTGATGTACAGTTTTCCATGTATTGTCAGAGTGGTGGCGGCACTTAGGACAGTTGTAGGGTGTGCATGCCTGTTTAGGGGTGCAGGAATGTGGTTCCTAGACTCTGTCTCTAAGTGAATATGGAATCAATTTGACCAAAGGGTTTGGTGAATCTCACATGAAGTGCTCCAGGATTCTCCCTGAGGGCACCATCTGTTTCATTTCTGTCTTTATATGACCCCATTGCTTTGGTGTTGCTACCATGCTTTACAAATGACCACACTGTCCTGTCTGATCTGTTTCCATCAGAAGAGGATAAGAGTCCATTTGGACAGAGCCAATGAAGACCAGTGGCCCCTTCTAACTTTAGGGTCTTTTGGCCTAGGAAACAATCAAGGAAAGAAGGAAGAATGGATAGATGACTGGAATGGAGGGAAAGAAGGAAAGACAGAATGACAGAAGGAGGGAAAGAAGGAAGGGAAAGGGAAGGGAAGAAAGACATGGACAGAAGAGAAATGGAGGAAAGAAAGATAAGTAAATTATAGAGCCTGGCACAGAACTCTTGAGTTTGGGAACTTTGCAGATCAATGGGCAGTCAGTTCAGAGATAAGGACATGATCTGAGACAGCAATAGCATTCTTTTTTTTTTTTTTAAGGTATTGCATTTATTTAGTTTTTGTTTAATTAATTAATTTAGAGTATTTTTCCATGGTCATATGATTCATGTTCTTTCCCTCCCCTCCACCCACCCCCCTCCTGTAGCTGAGGTGCAATTCCACTGGGTTTTATATATGTCATTGATCAAGACCTATTTCCATATTATTGATATTTGCATTAGGGTGATCCCTTAGATCTCCAATCATATCCTCATCATCCCATTGATCAGGCAGTTTGTTTTTCTTCTGTGTTTCTGCTCCCACAGTTCTTCCTCAGGATGTGGATAGTGTTCTTTCTCATAAATCTCTCAGAATTGTCCCGGATAATTGCAAGCAATAGCATTCTTAATGGAAATGGCTTAGAAAACACAGTTCTTCCCTTCTCTCTTTATGACCATAGTGTAGTTTGGGACAATCCATCCAGGCCCCTGCCCCTTTCATGACAAGCCACCCTCTCCAGGCTCTGATTCCTAAGGGGTACACTGTGCCCCTTAGGAAGTGGCGATGTATGACAGTTGACTTGGTCTTGTGCCCTCCAGACGCTATAAGAGAAGTGCTTGACATCTGACAGAAGGGCTCTCAATGAAGTCAGGGCTTTGGCATGCTGCTTATCCAAGAAGCCCTCCTTCCCAGGGTAGATTACAATCTAAATGCAGAGGATAGGTCTTAAACATTGAGACTCAGGGGAACCTGTTGCTTTTCTTGTATTTCTGGGTATCATTCTCCTGCCCTTCACCTCCTGGACCCCAGGAGAATCATTCCATCTTCTCATCTGTCCCAACAGGAACCAGACAGACTTCTTGGGGGGAGAAACAAAGCAAAGGAGAAACAAAAGGAAAAAGAAGAAAAACTTTCTTGTTCTTTGATTATGGTAATAATAAGCTTATATATGGCCCTTCATATCTGTCATCTCATTTGGACCTCATAGTGGCACTGGGAGGCTGAACCAAAGGCATTCTTGCCCTCATTTTAGAAAGGAGGAAGCTGAGATCTCTGGGAAGGGGTGACTTATCCAGAATCCCACAGCTAATTAGTACCAGGTGCTGACTTTAAACCCAGGTCTCTTCTGACTCCAAGTTTAGTCCTTTTGCCCCACCATGCTGACTCTGTTGAGTTTTTATATTGTCAATTCAGTAAGTATTTAAAAAATAACTTTATTGATATCTCATGTTCACATTGCCTCCATTTTCCTCTGTATCCTTCCCATCGCGCCTCCCAGAGAACCGTCTGATGGAATGAAAATTTTTAAAGGAAAGAAAACAATGAATGATACTGGATCAGCCCAATTGATAGTAAATGCAATACTCCACACTCTTAGACCCTCCCAGCTCTTCAGAGAAGTGGGAGGAGGGATAGATCTTCCATTTTATTTCTCTTCTATAAGGCTAAGGCTGTTGTGTTAATCTGACCACATTCACTTTTGATTACTTTGTCATGGTGCTTCCATTTGCATTCTTATCATCATTGTGTATTACTAACTTTACCTCAGTTTATTTTTTCTTGTGTTTCTTTCTATTCCTCATATCCATCACTTCCTACAACACAATCGTATTTGCATTCATGTACATTAATGTTTTTAGCCATTCCCCAATTGATGGACATCTCTTTTATTTCCATCAACTCATATTTCAAAGTGCCTACTCTGTGCCGGGCATTGTGCATGAGCACCTTTGTACATCTGTTGTTGTGTTGTGTAGTTGTTTTCAGTTGTGTCCAACTCTTTGTGACCCCATTTGGGGTTTTCTTGGCAGAGACACTAGAGTAGTTTGCCATTTTCTTCTGCAGCTCATTTTACAGATGAGGAAACTGAGGCAAATAGGGTTCAGGGACTTGCCCAGGGTCACAGAGGTAGTAAATGTCTGAAGCTAGACTTGAATTCAGAAAGATGAGTTCCCTTTCTTCCTCAGGCCCTCTCATAATCATAGCTTCAGTGTCAAGAAGGTATCATTAAGGGGATTCCTCTGGTTCAGAAAGTCAGGAGAGACTGACAGTTCCCTCTTTCAGGGTAAAAATCTTGTCCTTCTCATCCCATACTATCCCCATCCCAACTCACTCTCCTCCCTTCCTCTCTCCTTCCTTTCTCTTCTCTCCTTAGATACAGAGCTAGAAGGGAGTCAGAGGCAATTTAGTCTGACCTCTTTATGTTACAGATGAAGCCCACACACAGTCACAGAATCACAAGGTCATGAAAATAAGAAGCAGAAAAGGAATGTCAGAGGCCATTCAGTCCAACCTTTCACTTTGGAGCTGAAACAATGGAGAACTTGGGAAAGCCAAGTGACTTGCCCCAAGGTCATATAATGCTTTAAACTTTTCAGAGGATATTAACACCAGATCACTTCATTCATATTTTAGTCCTTTGAGCCAAGTTGGGCAGAATCCATGATCCCTATTTTTAAAGTCAGGAAATTGGATCTCAGAGAGGTTGAGAATCTCATCCAAGGTCACACAGCGGTTTAGCAGTGACTGAGTTGCCACAAGATTATAGGATTATTCATTTAGGGCTGGAAGAGAAATTGGAGCTCAACAAAACAATTTTACAGATTCCTCATTTTATAGATGAAGAAACACCCTAAGCCATGGCTCTTTCCACTACCCCTGCATGTTAGACTTTCTAGGATGGTCAGCTTCATTAGGACCACAGCATCCTTCATTCAATCCACTTCACTTCTTCCAGCCTTTCCACGTGACTGGTATCATCATGTTATAAGGAACATGAGCCAAGAATTCTGCTGCCAACATTATTGCCATTTAAAGCTTTGGGCTTTATTCATAATTTTAGTGACTCGTGACCAGTTTCTTTTTAGCATGAGGCCTTTGGGATCAGAGGGGATCAAACAGCAGCTGAATTTCTCCTTGATCAAGGCTCCTCCAACTGAACAAACTGTCGATATGTCAAGCCTCATCATGGACTTATAGGATCTAAAGTCAGAAGGACTTTAGAGGGCATCTAGTCCAACTCCTTCCTTGAGATGGGAAGCCCTCCATATTATCACTCACACCAGGGACCAGTCAATCAGTCAGTCAATGAACATTTATTAAGCACCTATAGGAGACCAGACACTGCATTTAGTTTGTGTTACCAGTGATCAAGAACTCATTCCCTTTCAAGGGATCCCATTCCATCTGCTGTCAGCTCTCCCAATGTTTGGAAATTCTTGTTTATTCCAAACTGAAAGCCTCTTTCTTACAACTTTCTTATCTTAGTCTTGGTCTTTCTTTTGGAATAACAGAATGTCTTCCCTGGGATAGACTTCCAAATACTGTAGAAGATAACTTCTCCCCCCCCACTCACCCTCTAAGTCTTTTTTTATTTAGATTAAACATCCCTAGTTTCTTCGATCATCCAGTAGCTCGATGTGATGGAAAGAGTAATTGATCTGGAGTCTGGAGACTTGAGTTCAGTTTTCTGGTTTATTTCCTCACAACCTTCCTGCCCACAGGAAAGCCTATCAGTGACCCGGGGCCTCCTGAAGATTGAATGGGATGGATTTTTTGAATTCTAATGACTTTCTTCACTCTGAGTCTAAGATGTTAAACCCCTTCACCGTTCTCGTCAGTGTTCTCCAAACGGGCATGTGGTGCCCACGGTGGAAAAATAAAAATCCTCCCTCCTCTGGGAGGCCATTCCTGACCTCCCTCAGAGATCATTTACTGTCTAGCAGTCTAAGGCTTTGGGTTATTACCTTCTTTTTCATGGATATGTGTCTATTCCCTCAGGTAGATTTGAAGCCAAGAATCTCATCAACAACGTCTTGTTGAATCATAGAGTATTAGATCTGGAGGAGAGACCTGAAAACAGATGTCGGAGTTAAGAGGATCCCTAGAACAGAAGATGTGAGATCTGAGAGGGATCTGAGAAGAGAGAGTGTCAGAACTGAGAGGGGCCTGAGATCAGGGAATGTCAGGGCTGGGGGGGAATCTTAGAGTAAGAAATGATGCTTTAGAACAGAGAATTTCAGCTGGGAAGAGCCCTAGAACAGGAAATGGCAGAGCTGGGGAGGGATTGTCAAAACTGGCAGAGATTATAAATATAAAATGTCATGTCTGAGAAGGACCTTAGAAAATGAAATTTTAGACCTTGCTTTGCATTTGGTTGTGCCCTTTAGATCTGTGTGACTTTGGGAGGGTCACTTAAATTCTCTCTGAGCCTCAGTTTCCTCCACTGACAAATGAAGGGGTTGGACTTACATCCCTTCCAGTTCTTAATCTGTGATCCAACCAAAGCTGTTCCTGAATTTGGAATAGCCCCGGTGGCCAGAAATAATTTGTCTGAGCTACCTTAATTGGCTTTGAAAAGAGGCCACTTAACAACCTCTCCTAAATTAATGTGAGCTGTGATTAAGGAGGACTGTACATTGCAGAGAGGATTTGTACAAGTGCTGTTACTTCAAAGCTGTTTCTCTAAGAAGTCCTTGTTTTGTATCTCTTCTCATGGTTTCACTGTGATTGAGGCTGGTTAAGGACTGGCAGGGACTTAGACTGGGCTTTATAATAATGGGCCAAATTCGATGCCAAACGACTTGACCAAAGATGGAAAAAATTACAGTATCATTTTTTCGTGGTTTTTGTTTTTGTTTAGTTTTTGGTTGGAAGATTTTATTTTGAGTTGTATATTTGTCCTTGGTTGGGTAAAGGAAAACAAACACTTTTGTTTTGTAGAAGGAAGAGGGGAAAGTGAGACCGATTCTGGGGTCCAGTGGTTTTCCTTTTCTTATGAACATCTCCCAAAGGAGTGTCAGCATTGCTAATTCCATTTCAGCAACATTTTTAGTTTTCCTCATCATACTGATGCAAGGAAGGATTCTTTAGTTTTGGGTTTTTTTTAGATCAAGTGATTTGAATGTGTTGGGCATCTCTACTGGGCATCAAGATCATAGATTATAAGTTGGAAGGGCCTTTAGAAGATTTGAAGTCTCACCCTTTCATTTTTTAGATTGGTCAATGGATAAATATTTATTAAGTGCTTGCTATGTTCCAGGCACTATGCCCAAGCCCTGGAAATGGTTAAGAAAGTTCAGAGAGGAATCAACGCCTTTTGTTTTGAAATAGCCCAAATTTCCCCTTTCTCCCTATTATTCCCTCTTCCTAGAAAGTCATCCCAAATAAATAAATAATTTAGAAAAATAAAATACATAAAAATAAAAAATAAGAGGGAAAAATCCAGCAAAACTAACCAATACATTAACAATGTTTGAACTTTTTGGCTGAACTTTTCATCTTTTTTTTTTTTATCCTAGAATCAATACTGTGTGTTAGCTCCAAGGCAGAAGAGTGGTAAGGGCTAGGCAATGGGGGCTGAGTGACTTCCCCAGAGTCACACAACTGGGAAATATCTGAGATCGATTTGAACCTAGGACCTCCCATCTCTAGGCCTGGCTCTCAATCCACTGAACTAACCAGCTGCCCCCAACTTTTCATCTTTTTAAAGGTGGATGGAGGGAGATGTTTTCTCATCTTTTCTTTGGGGCCATGCTTTGTAATTGTCTGAATTTTGTGGTTGTTTTTTCCATTTCCCTTGTAATTATTGTGGTTTTTTCCTTTGCTCTTCTTCCTATACTCCAAGTCAGTTCATGTAAATCTTGGCAGGCTTCTCTGTATCCATCCTATTTGTCCTTTCACAATTTGTTAATCCATTCCTAATCAACAGGAATCTATTTTGCCAAAAATGCTGCTATAAACATCTTACTATGGAGACTTTCCCATTTTTCATGGTCTTCTTAGGGGCACATGCCCAGTAGTAGAATCTCTGGGTAAAAGCCTATGGGCATCTTAGTTATTTTATTTGCATAATTGCCAATTGCTCTCCAAAATGCCTGTGCTGACTCACAGCTCCATTGACAATATACTCTGCCTTCCCATAACCTCTCCCGCATGAACTCTCCCCATCTTGATTGTTCTTGATTTGGAATATTCTTTCATGGAGTTAGGAGGGATTCACGATATAGACAACACATGTGTACACACATGTGCTTGTTATTTATCTAGGATACCAAGACCTTATCTGAGAAACTGCATGCAAAGATTCATATCAAATATGTATGTATATATGCACACATGTGTCCATACATGTGTGTATTAGTTGCCTCTCTATCTAGGATACCAAAACCTTATCTGAGAAATTCAATACAGAGGTTTTTTCCCCTCATTTGGCTGCTTCCCTTCTTAACCTAATTTTGTTTGGGCCTTTGCCCAATTTCATGTAAACAGTTATTTATTTTATTCTTTGTAATGATCTCTAGCACTTATTTAGTTAAGAATACATTTTTTTTTACCCAGAATCACAAAAGGCATATGATCTGATTCTCTTCTAATTTTTTAGTGGCATAATCTCTAATAATTCTAATTATAAACAATATTCACATAGTGCTTGCTTTGTGCCAAGCATTGTGCTGAGCTCTTTATAATTAGTATTTTATTCAGTCCTTTCACCCAACCTGCAGTGGGTGCTATTATTACCTCATTTTACAAATAAGGAAACTGAGGCAGAGAGGTTAGGTGATTGGCCCTGAATCACACAATTAGTGTCTTCCTGACTTGAGGCTAAGAGCTCGATAGACACTGTGCCGCATATCTCCCATTATTATTAAAGTTCATATAACCATTTAGAATGTATTATAGAGTATGGTGTAAGCTGATGGTCTAAATCTAATTTCTGCTGGATTGAATTACAGTTCTCCCAGCAGTTGGTTTTTTGTTTCGTTTTTGTTTTTTACCAAATAGGAAGTTTTTTAAAAAGTCATTTTGTTTTCTAGTATATTGAAGCTTATTTTATTGAGTTCACTTTTAAAACATTTCTACAATTGGGGAGCGCTGGAGAAGAAATCCTAGCATCATATCCAACAGGAGGAACAAGGCTAAATTGCTTATCACCATTTAAAGACAGAAGGCTGACCCTGGACTGGGTGGCAAGCAGGGAGTCATTTTCTTTTCACCCATTGCTGCATTTTTCTCATTTTGCACCCTTCCTATTTAAGGGCTTTTTGGATCCCTCCTGCCCCCGGGACTCTAGTGGAATAAGCTAATTCACACTCAGTTGCTTCTCTGTGATAGACTCCCTGGTGCCTTTGAAATGCCCAAGGAAAGCAATGCCTAATCAAATCAAATGATTCGTTAAAGGCAGAATTTCACGGATTACTGAGGGGAGCTCTTTATGCCCTTCCCAACCGTGGCTGGGTTGAATCCTACCCAAGAGGCAAAGGAACATTCAGGATGTTCCCCAAACTCTGCCCCGGGTGGGCAGGAGGGCCCTGCAGGAGGTAGAATTAGAGCCATCGATCAGGATGGGCCAAATACATCCTACTGGAAAGGGCTGAGGTTCCTGGCAGTGGGAACATTATACTACTCTGATGTGTAGCAGGGCAGAAAGAGAAGGATCATCTGCTGAAAAGTGAGTCACAGAAATGGGTTCAAATGCCAGCCCTGCTCCACGAGCTCTATATAACCTGAGGGCTTCCCTATTCAGAGCCTCAGTTTCTTCATTTGTAACAGGAGGTCAGACTCGATGGTTTTTATGGGCTCTGCCAGGTCTGAATCTTCAGTGCATACATACTTCCAGATCAGACACACTTTCTTCAGGAAACTCAGAGGAACTTGGATCCAGCCAGATGTGGGCAGCACAAGCTTCAAGGCTTATTACAAATGATCATTAAGATAAGAGCTGACAGGTTCTTAACCTGAAATCTGAACTTCAAAAAAATTTTTTTTCACATTCTTTCGGTATAATTGGTCTCTGGCAATCCTATGCCGTTCACTTCTCTGCATTGAGTACCATTATTTTGAGGAGCCCATAGGCTTCATGGGATTGCCAGGAGGCTCCGTGACACAGAAGAGATGAAGGAGCCCTGATACAGCATATTGGAGTGTGTAAAATACTCTAGAGGAGAGAGGGAGATTCCCCTTGACTTGGTTGGATTAGTCCTATTTTACAGACACAACTGAAATGACTGAACAGCACTGCCACCACAGAGGAGTGGGATGGTGAGCTGCTTGAGGGTAGGGGACTTTCTTTTGCCTTTTTTGGGGGGGGGGCATCCCTAGTGTTTAGGTATCCCCTCATGCCTGGACCATAGTAGGGGCTAAATAAATGTTTGTGAGTTGCTTGCATGTTGTCTCCTCCATTAAATTGTAAACTCCTTGAGACCAAGGATCATTTTTGGAATTTCTTTGTGCATTTAACACAGTGCCTGGAATGCTTAACCAATGTTTATTGATTGATGGTTGCTTTTACAATCTCTCCCCCATTAGACTATGAGCTCTCCTTGAGAGCAGGGATAGTCTTTTGCTTTGATCTGGATTCCTCACTGCCTGGCACATAGTAGGTTTAATAAAATAACAGTTGACTGACCAACAGAGTGGCATAACAAAGCTTTGGACCTGTAGTCAGAAAGACTTGAGTTCAAATTATGCCTCAGATATAGAATAATTGTGTGATCTTGGGTGCATCATTTGAGCCCTAGGAACTTCTGTTTCCCCCCTGCAAATGGAGTATAAATTGGTGCCTCCCTCCCAGGTTGCATGAGGTTCTGCAAAGATAATGTAGATAAACGAGTTTTCAAAGTCAATATTTTTATACATATTTCATTCCATCCACAGCATCGTTATGGGTGGTTCTCTAATTCTTCTTGTTGTTTAGTTGTATCTGACTCTTTGTAACTTCATTTGGGGTTTTCTTGACAAATATTCTGGAGTGATTTGCCATTTTACAGATGAGGAAACTGAGGCAAAGGGAGCTAAGTGATTTGCTCAAAGTTGCACAGCTAGTAAGAGCCTGAGGCTGGATTTGAACTCGGGAAGATGAGTGCTCCTGATTCTAGATGAGAAAATAAAGGCTAGAGAGGGGAAGGCTGAGGAAGTTGAGGGGATTTCGTCATTCAAGTGCCTTTATCTGTTTGAATCACTCTGTACAGACTACGCTGGCCTTGTTGTGGTTTGTGTTAGGCTGTTTGCTAGCTGCCTGCCTTCCCCTCCCCAAATGTTCATGTCAAACAGCTGTTTGTTCCTGAGGCTCAGACACAAGGTCAGTGAATCGGGAGCCAATCGGCGTCGGAATGCCAGGTAGCACCAGCTGTACCCCGGGTCAGGCCGGGAGGCTGTTCTGCCAGCCCACTGAGGTTCTTATGGGACTTGCCTGGTCTGAGCAGTACATCATTAGCACTCCTTAATTGTGCCGTAATGGCGCTTCATGGAGAAGGGCACGTCGCCTTCCTTCAGTTACCAAGCTGTCCTTACTGATGGCCCAGGGTAGGCGGTGGCGGGGGGCTGGGGATGCTCCCTAGCTGAAAGATAGCCTTTGCCCAAAGGAAACACATGGAAGCCTCTAGGATGGAGGGGATGAGCTAGAGCTCCCCAAGTCATAGAGGGAGGGGAAGCCCAGGGCCTTGTCAGACTGACCCAAAGGACCCACTGAGGACAAACGTCCCAGACAAGATGAGGGTGGACTAGCGTTTAGCCCAAGTTTCCTCCCTATGGGATCCCTATTGGATCTCCTTCTGGTGCATCCCTCGACCCTCCCTCCTTTTTGGCCTCTCCTCTGTGATGACTGGCCTCCTTGAGAGTTAAGAAGGGGGTGCACAGTGTGGACTTCAGAGGCAGAAGATCTAGATTTGACTCCTATCTTAGACATTTGCTAGTTGTATGACCCCAAGGGAAAGCCAAAGAGCTCATTGCCTCAGTTTCCCCATCTACAGAGTGGCTGATAATGCAGTATGGGTATATTGAAAAGAGTATTAGGTTGGGAAAGAGAAGACCTGAGTTCAAATTCTGGTTGTGTTGCCCACTCCCTCTCCCACCTTGGGGAGAGCCCCAAACCTCTGTGGTCCTAGAGGGAGTTAAACCAGATGGCCTTTGGGACCTTTCTGGCTGTAGAACTATGAGCTTGTGACCCGCCTTACCTTGAGTGGTTGTGAGGCTCCTGTAAGAGCCTAATTATCTAAATTGTTTAACTCATTACATAAATGCGGGAAATGATTATTCCTAAGCACTTGATAGCTGTGGTATAAACATGAACTATTAGCATATTTTAAATTCAGACCCAATGCTGCCTTGCACTGAAATGCAAATGCAAACCTCCCTCAGTTAAAGAGGTTTCTTTTTAGCTCACTGAATACCAGAGCAGGGAGGAGCCTCAGAACAGGGAATGTCAGAGCTGGGAAGAACCTTGGAACAGGGAATGTCAGAGCTGGGAGGAACCTTGGAACAGAGAATATCAGAGCTGGGAAGAACCTTGGAACAGGGAATGTCAGAGCTGGGAGGAGCCTCAGAACAGGGAATGTCAGGGCTGGGAGGAACCTTGGAACAGGGAATATCAGAGCTGGGAGGAACCTTGGAACAGGGAATGTCAGAGCTGGGAGGAACCTTGGAACAGAGAATATCAGAGCTGGGAGGAACCTTGGAACAGGGAATGTCAGAGCTAGGAGGAACCTTGGAACAGGGAATGTCAGAGCTGGGAGGAACCTTGGAACAGAGAATATCAGAGCTGGGAGGAACCTTGGAACAGGGAATGTCAGAGCTAGGAGGAACCTTGGAACAGGGAATGTCAGAGCTGGGAGGAACCTTGGAACAGGGAATGTCAGAGCTGGGAGGAACCTTGGAACAGAGAATATCAGAGCTGGGAAGAACCTTGGAACAGGGAATGTCAGAGCTGGGAGGAGCCTCAGAACAGGGAATGTCAGGGCTGGGAGGGAGCTTAGAACAGAGAATATCAGAGCTGGGAGGAACCTTGGAACAGAGAATATCAGAGCTGGGAGGAACCTTGGAACAGATATCAGAGCTGGGAAGAACCTTGGAACAGGGAATGTCAGAGCTGGGAGGAACCTTGGAACAGGGAATATCAGAGCTGGGAGGAACCTTGGAACAGAGAATATCAGAGCTGGGAGGAACCTTGGAACAGGGAATGTCAGAGCTGGGAAGAACCTTGGAACAGGGAATGTCAGAGCTGGGAAGAACCTTGGAACAGGGAATGTCAGAGCTGGGAGGGAGCTTAGAACAGAGAATATCAGAGCTGGGAGGAACCTTGGAACAGGGAATGTCAGAGCTGGGAGGAACCTTGGAACAGGGAATGTCAGAGCAGAACCTTGAAATACTTTAGCCCATCCTCCTCCATTTACAACTGAAATAATTTTACCCAGGACCATCTAGGTAATAAGTAAAAGAGACAGAACTGAACTCATTGCTTCCAAGTTTCAGATTCTTTTCCCTAATAGACTCTGCTGTCTAGTTCAAACTCTTTATAGATAGCTGGGTGGGGTATTGGATTGAGTATTGGAGTTAGGAGGGTCTGAGTGAACCTTGCCCTCACACTAGTGGGTTAAGTCTCCCACCCTCAGTTTCCCCATCTATAAAATGGGACTCATAAGAGCACCTATCTCCTGTCAGTTGTTATGAGGGTCAAGTGAGCTACGAGTTTAAAGCCCTTTGCAAATCTTAAAGCACCAAGCAAATGCTGGCTATTGTTATTATTATTAGTGCATGGCCAAGTCAAGAGCTAGGTGGGATGGAGCCGAATTACCTCCTTTTTTTTAGGGAGAAAATTGAAGCCCTTCTAGAGGCATGAAGCTCCTTGCTTAATCATTCCTCACAGCCAATTTGTAGCAGAAGTGGGATTTAGGTCCAGGCTTCCTGACTCCAGCCCTGCCACCTCTTCAGAATCAGTCGCCTTCTGGATGGACTGGTGGATCGAGTGGCGCACCCTGGGTCCAGCAGGATGGCGCTTCCTAAGACTCCCCGGCACCAGCCTCTTCATTCCATACATTCCAGCTGTCCATTGGCTCTGAACTGGGCATCTGGCAGCAGCAGACTGAGCATTCCTCACATGTCAGCCAACCAGGAGGGATCACCGCCCGATGATGACATTAGACTCAGGTAGCAAAGGCTTCTCCCTCACCCATGGCTCCACTCTACAGTTCAGGTCTGCAGCTTTGTGCCAGCCAACCCCGTGCCACATTCCTTGGCCCACAGCGATGGGAAAATGTGCCCTTCACTCCTGGGGATGTGCATCAACTCGTCAAAGCTCAGCAAGGAAGCTTGCTGATTGTGGACAGGACTTATCAGGGTGCTAATTACTATTTAGCCAGGAGGGGAACAGAAGTTGGTTATTAGAAATAGATAAGTCTTGATGTAAGAATTTCATTGTCCTTCAGACATTTCAGTCATGCCTGACTCTTTGTGGCCCCATTTTGGTGTTTTCTTGCAAAAGATACTGGAATGTTCTGCCTCTTCCTAGATGAGGAAACTGAGGGAAACGTGGTAAAATGATGTACCCAGGGTCACACAGCTAGTAAGTGTCTTGAGGCAACATTTGAACTCAGGTCTTCCTGACTCCAAGCCTGAGCCACCTAGCTTCCAAAAATCCCTAGATGTCTAGGTTATATGAATTAATTCTGGATAGCAACAGAGAAATAGAGCCTGTCCCAATCTCTGGCTTTACAGAGGCTGTTTTCAGTCTTGGAACCCCCTCAGAAATCACATATCTTTGGCTTATTTGCTGCCACCCAAAGTTTCCCCATGACTCAGGGTCCAGCCTCTACACAAGCATTCAAGGTAACAATGCATTTTAGATAGAGGACAGCCTTCATTTCACCCCACGAAGAGTTAAAAGATATAAAACCATCTAGGTATAGCTGAATCAGCTAGATTTACCCCCAATTGCAGTTATGAACCTAGTATGAGTCATTGATCAATTTTGATCAAGTCAGTGACTATGGGCGGAGCACACTGAAATTCTCACTCCAGGTTTTCATGAGTTCAGTTCGAGGCACTTATTGGGGGCAGCTGGGTAGCTCAGCAGATTGAGAGCCAGACCCAGAGATGGGAGGTCCTGGGTTTAAATCTGGCTTCAGACACTTCCTAGCTGTGTGACCCTGGGTAAGTCACTTAACCCCCATTGCCTAGCTCTAACCACTCTTCTGCCTTGTATTGATTCTAAGGTGGAAGATAAGGGTTAAAAAAAGAAGCATTTATTAAGCCCCTGCTCTGTGAAAAGGCTGTATGCTTCATGCTTAGTGTTAGAGATGCCAAAGGGCATCAACAACAACCCTTTCCCCCAAGAGCTTATATTCCACTTACAATGGACTTCACCTTTAATTTGGAGCTTGGAACTTTACTCCTGGAAAGGATCTTGGGGGCCACAGAACACAACTCCCTCGTTTTACAAGTGAGGAAAAGGAACCTCACAACAACAGTCTTCTAGATAGACAATCTAGGTCTATAATCAGAGGCAGCTAGACAGCTCGGTGGATAGAGTGCTGAACCTGGAGTTGGGAAGTCCTGAGTTCAAATCCCATCTTAGCTAGTCACTAGCTGGGTGACAATGGGCAAGCCACTTAAAACTCTCTTTGCCTTAATTCACTGGAGAAGGAAACGGCAAACCGCTCTAGTATCTAGCCAGGAAAGCCACGGGCTCACAAAGAGACAAACGTGACTGAGCAGCAATGGGTATAATCGACGCCCATTTTACAGAGGAGAAAGCTGAGACTCAGCCAGCCGAAGTGGTTTGCCCATGGCCATGCAGCTAGTGCCAGAGGCAGGCTTCAAACCACTTTCCTCCCCTCCTGATTCCAAGTGAACCATATCCCGTTCAGGAGATGCTGCCCAATCCTCATCTCCTTCTTCTCTTGCCTCGTCTTTCTACTGTTTCTAATGCATCTGTCTCTCCTCCTCCTTCTCCCCATTAAAAGTCTCGGGAGATCAACCGACTACAAACAGCTGGATTAAGCCACCAGATTGAAGAGAGCAAAGCTAAGCCCCAAGGCTTCCTAGGCAGGTTTCTGGAATCCACGGGCCGTCGGGCTTCTGCCTGGTGCGGGGCATTGCCAGAAATAGCTGGCGTTCGATGCTCCCTGCCCAGCAAGGCAGCCTTTGTGAAGCGGCACGCGGCCTGCCTTTTGCAGTCCTCCTTTTGGACTTTTGTCATTTCGGCTCTGGCTGCCCTGGTTCCCCTACCCCCACCTTCCCAGACTCCTCTGGGGGTGCTCGGAGCCCGGCTGCAGCTGCACAGTCTGATAAAGGCTCGCGGTTCTCTCTTCTACAGCCAAAGCTATTGTTTCTGCTTAGAAAAGCAAAGCAAAGCTTCTCCTTCCCACCTTTACATGCCACCAAATAGAAGGTTCTATTACTTGTTAGTAAAGAAGCCCAAATGGACCGCTTCGCCCTCCCCTCCCCAACACATGCAGCTAATTACTCCTCGGGCTAGTCTGTGCCGGCCAGTCTGCAGGGCCACATCTGTTACAAGCCAGCCTTGCCTTGGGAAAAGGACCATTTATCTTTAGAGGCAGTGCTGTAGTCGGCTGCTTGCCTTTCTCTCCAAGCCTAAGGATTGTGCTGGAAGGGGATGCCGGATCGCCCCCAGGAGGGTCTGGAGAAAGCAAAGGGGGAAAGGGATCTTCAGGAGGCAGGGACTGGGGGCAGCAGGAGAGGAGGCTGGGGATGGGGGGTGCCATCTCCCTGGCCAACAGCCCTAGGTTGAGCTTCCCCTTCTGTGGTTGCTTCATGGCTCCCAGAATGGATCTCCCAGCATGCTCCCTGCCTGGAGCTCCAAGGGGTAGAGGATGGATGCCTGTGGGATTTCGGCTCCACTAGTATGGCTCTGCAGACCTGCCAGCCAGCCCCTAAAATGTTTATGCACTGCGGCTGATGCCAGGGCCTGCTGTTGCCCCTCCCAGGCCAGGAACAGCAGCCGTGGAGTGGCAGGGTCTTTATTTCTTTCCCTTTCCCTCCTTTATTGGGGCCAAGTTAACACTGGCTGGAAGCTGGGAGTCTTGGGCACATTGGCTTTGTTTTAATAGGAAAGCTGAGCAGAGACAGGTAGGATTCTGAGTGTTCCTTCTTTAAACATTTAGTTGTTTCAGCTGTGTCCGACTCTGACCCCATCAGGGAATTTCCTGGTGGAGCTACTGGAGTGGTTTACCATTTCCTTCCCCAGCTTATTTGACAGATGAGGAAATTGAGGCCAACAGGGTAGAGTGACTTGCCCAGGGTCACGTAGCTAGGAATTGGCGGAGGCCAGTTTTGAACACAGGAAAATGAGTCTTTCTGGCTCCAGGTCTGGCACTCTATCCACTGTACCATCTAACTGCCCTGGCTTATAGCCTTAGGCAAGTCCTTATTCTTCTCTGAACCTCAGTTTCCTCTTCTATAAAATGAGCACAATAATAATAATAATAATCGTGCCTAGAAGTGCCATGAAAACCAATCAAGTCAGTAAGCATTTTATTAACCACCTACTATATGCCAGGCACTATCCTAAGTGCCCCAGAGAGAAAGGCAAAAACCAATCCCTGCCCTCAAGGAGCTCTCAGTCTAATGGCAGGGACAACATGCGAACAACTATGGACAGAGAAACTAGAGACGGGATGAACAGGAAATAATTACAAGAGGGCAGACACAAGAATTAAGAAGCTGGGATTTTAGCTGAGTCTTAAGGAAGCCACAAGGCAGAGAAGAGAAGGGAGAGGCTCTAGGCAAGAGACACAGCCAGAGAAAGTGGGAGCAAATGGGATACTGCAGGTAAGACAATTTGTAAACCTTGCTATACAGATTGGGACTATTATTATTATTATAGAAGTGGCGATTGTTGCTATTGTGAATTTTTTCTTTTCTTTATAATGATGACAATGACAGAATGATGTTCCCGGCCAGATTTATGCCTTTTGATGCCTCCTTGCTTGGAGTAATAGATTTGCTGTTGAAGGACTCAGATTTAAATCCTAATTAAAACACTTGTACCCTGTGCAACTTTGCATTTGTAATGAGGCTTCAGTTTCCCCATCTGGGGGGTGGGAGGGTTGGATTAGATGGCTTCTGAGCTCCCTTCTAGCTTGAGAATTATGATTCTATAAATGACCCTCCCTGAGCCTCAGTTTCCCCATCTATAAAATGAGAATGGACTCTTTGGTCCCTTCTAGCTCAAGACCCATGATTCTATAAATGACCCTCCCTGAGCCTCAGTTTCCCCATCTATAAAATGAGAATGGCCTCTTTGGTCCCTTCTAGCTCAAGACCCATGATTCTATACATGACCCTCCCTGAGCCTCAGTTTCCCCATCTATAAAATGAGAATGGACTCTTTGGTCCCTTCTAGCTCAAGACCCATGATTCTATAAATGACCCTCCCTGAGCCTCAGTTTCCCCATCTATAAAATGAGAATGGCCTCTTTGGTCCCTTCTAGCTCAAGACCCATGATTCTATACATGACCCTCCCTGAGCCTCAGTTTCCCCATCTATAAAATGAGAATGGACTCTTTGGTCCCTTCTAGCTCAAGACCCATGATTCTATAAATGACCCTCCCTGAGCCTCAGTTTCCCCATCTATAAAATGAGAATGGCCTCTTTGGTCCCTTCTAGCTCAAGACCCATGATTCTATAAATGACCCTCCCTGAGCCTCAGTTTCCCCATCTATAAAATGAGAATGGCCTCTTTGGTCCCTTCTAGCTCAAGACCCATGATTCTATAAATGACCCTCCCTGAGCCTCAGTTTCCCCATCTATAAAATGAGAATGGCCTCTTTGGTCCCTTCTAGCTCAAGACCCATGATTCTATAAAAGATCCTTCCTGGGCCTCAGTTTCTTTATCTGTAAAATGAGGAAGTTGGACTGGATGATCTCTGGGGGTCCTTGGAACTCTAAGTCTGTGATTTTGTCTCCTGCTTAGTTTTACCACCTTTCGTGAAACAGGCAAAAAATCAAACAATAATGGAAAAACCTGTCAACAAAGTAGAAAAGAGCAAAAGTCCCAGGGAAGGGCCCCAAGGTCCTTGCCAGCTTCTCTGAGCCTTCAGGATGGACATAGAAATGCCCTCGCCCCTATTGAGGAGTTTCCATGGAATCATGAGTCAGAGCACAGTGTCAAGAGGATATGTTTGCTATATGGAGAAGCTCAGGGCTTGGAGTCTGGGAAGAGATACCAGAGGGGTTTTTGGCTCCCATAGCCTCTGCCTGGGCCCTCTGCTTTTCCTCCCTCGCCTTCTTACTGAAGAGGATTTTTCTTCCCTTCTCTCCCTCTCTGCTTTACCTTTATTCTGCAAGAATCTTTGACAGATTTGGAGACCTCAGGGACTTCTCTTTGTCACCCAGCTCCTCCTTCATGTTTCCCATACTCTCCAGTCTGTCCCTGACCTTAGAGGAGAACACACCTTCTGGCAGGTCATTCTGCTTTGGAAACTGTCCTAAATGTCTAACCTAAATTCTCTTGGCCTGCTCTTCCTACTCAGACTGCTCTTCCTGGGACTGAAAATAATTTCTCTCCTGCCATTGCAATTCAGAGTTCAGAGCTCTTTGCAACTGAGATTCTCTTTCTCTGTCTCTCTGTCTCTGTTTCTCTGTCTGTCTGTCTGTCTCCCTCTCTCCCTCCCTACTGTCCTTCTCTCCTCCCCTTATTCATCCCTCTCTCTTCCTTCCATCTATCCCCTTTCCCTCTATCCCTCTCTCCTCCCCTTATTCATCCCTCTCTCTTCCTTCCATCTATCCCTCTCCCCTCTCTCCCTCTCTCCTCCCCTACCCATCCCTCTCCCTTCCCCTTCCCCATCCCTGTCACTTCCCTCCTTCCATCTCTCTCCCTCCCTGACACCTCTCTAGCTTCATCCTGAAATCTCCAGTGGCTCTGGGCCCTTTTTGGTGCCTGGAAAGGAGAGCTGATCTTCCCTCCCTTTCCAAAGGCCCCCTGCCTTGTCCCTGGCTACAGGCCCAGCCCAGAGGTTGGTAATTAGAGTTTCCCAGGAGCATTCAAAGCAGGTGCTCCAGGTTGCTTCCGCACAGCCAGGGAGCTGACTGCAGGAGCTGTGCCAAGTTTGGCTTATTGGCTCTGGCATGGTACCCATGTCACAGCGGGCCCTGGGGTGGTGCCATCCAGGGGAGGAGGGGCATTCCCCCCATATCCATTCCCCAACAGTGGGGGAAGGCAGACAGAGCACTGAGTTGGGAGTCACACAGGCTCCTCTCCTGCCTCCAGACTATTTTGTATTTATTGATTCAGTAGAGAGTGAGGCTGGAAGTTAGGAAGACCTGGATTCAGGTTCTGCCTTGGACTGGTGTGTGCCATTGGGCAAGGGGTCCTAGGCAACTCTTGGAGCCTGTAAGTAGGTGCTGATCTGTCCTGGGAGAGGGAATTTCCTCACTGGAACTTCCCTATGCTAATGGCAATCCAGCCCCAAAGATACCCACATACATCATACATCACACACACACAATTTGCTTATGTTCATGCCCAATTGTACAAACACTGCCTACTCATATACCCAACACCCACACACACACACACACAGACACACACACACACACACACACATTTTCTTATTTACATTCATGTTTTTTCTTCCAGAAGAATATCAGTTCCTCAAGGACAGAAAAGTCTTTGACACTGTCCCCAGCCACTAATAATTAGGAATTAAGTGGAAGCTAGGCTATTCCCTCTTCAAAGCCTGAATGCCTGGATCTCCCATAGTCCTCCTTCGCCGTGAGACTTTGGGCTAGTTGTTGCTTAGCAATTCACCAGCCTTGAGTAAATACCTCCTTTTCGCCAAGTTTAGTTAGAGCTAGAAGGAACCTTCGAGGCTGTCTGGTTCAGTTCCCTCAATGTATCAATGAAGAGGCAGTAAGGTGACCCAGTGTGGGAAGAGACTTATCCAAAGTCACACAGAGACTGTGGCAGGCTGGACCCCCAATTCCAGGACCCTGATTTTCCTAGCCTAGTTTCTGAGCAGGACATTGCTTGTTTGTTTTCCCCCCCAGAGCTGCTCTGAACCCACACCAGGACTTGATGAGAAGCTCACAGATAGTCAGAGATGGAGCCAGGAAGCAAACTCGGGTGCTTTGCCTCCAAGTCCATAGAGGATTCCGCTGCTCTCTCAGTGGTTCCCAGACATCCTTTTCTTAAAGTCTTTGGAGTTAAAACCATTTTCATAATAATACCAAGACATACAGTTGACATGGTAGATATGATCAGCCTGTCATTGCCCTTCATCCTCGAAGAAGACCAAAATTACATCACTGGTGATGCCTTTTGACTCCTGCTTAAATTGGATTTAAGGGTGACAGAATTGCACAAAGTCTTGTCAGCCTCACTTTCCCTTTGAGTCAGGAAGTCCAGTGGCAAGACAAAAGTCAGGATGGCTGGCCATGGTGTAGGGGGCAGTCGAGGACCTTGGTGTCTACACTGTCTGCCCAAGCTCTAAGCCTTCCAAAGCCACTGCCTACTTCTGCTGCCTTCATGGTGGCTATTGGAACAAATTGTTCTCATTCCTCCATTCTGCCAGGAGGCGTCTTCATCAAATAGACAAAAATTCTTTGGGAGGAATCCTTGATAGTTGAGTGTATAAAGGGGTCCTGAGACCCCAAAGATTGAAAAGTGCTACTAATTTACACTGTGTTTAGGTCTTCTAGCTCCCACAGTACTGGGGAGATAGACACAAATGAAACAGCCCCTGCCACCAGGGAGCTTACTTCTTCTGAACTCCTCTGTGCCTCAGTTTCTCATCTGTCAAATGAGGAGATTTGGCCCAATTAGAATGGAAGCACCTCGAGGGCAGGGGCTGTTCCTCTTTTGCCTTGGTATCCCCAATCACTACTACAGGGTCTGGAACATGGTAGGGGCTTCATCATTTTTTGGTGAATTGATGGATAACTAGGTCATGTTAATAATAATAGCTGAGGTTTAAATGATGTCTGCCTCTATGTCCTTTCCTCCATCCCATGAGGCAGATGCTTTAGGAATTGTTCTCCCCAGGATGCAGATGAAGAAACTGAGACTCAGAGAGATGACTGACTTGCCCAGTGTCTGGTCCCCTATAAGGGTTGGAGGCACAAATTAGAATCCCAGCTTCCCCTGGCTCCAAGTTCATCCCTTCCCCAACTAGCCCCCGCACAGCCTTCTCTTCTTCCCAGCCGCTCTGAGTACGAGGATGGCATTTCTATGGGGAAAGATATTTTTATTGAAGCGCGTGCTTGATAACATATACGATGCTGGCAAGAACAAGTGGCACTTACAGACTCTCGTCTATAGGGGCCCCCAGGAGTTGTAGTGCAGTTTTAACCTCTCAGGGTCTCCTTTATACACCCTGGATATTGCATCTCATTTGATCTGGCCCAAATAATGTCAGCAATTGTAAGTAGTATTAGCACGGTTTTTATAGATGAAGAATCTGAGATTCAGAGACATTGGATAATTTGTCCAAGGTCACATAGGAAGTGTCTGGGGGCAAGATCCTGCCCCCCAAGACCAGGTCTCTAGTTAATATGCCACTTAGATGTCTATTAATGCTATATGCCTCTTGTTTTTCAGTTGTGTTATATTCTTTATGACCCCATTTGGGATTTTCTTGTCAGAGATAATGGAGTGGTTTACCTTCTCCAGCTCATTCCAGATGAGGAAACTGAGGCAAACAGGGAGAAATAATTTGCCCAGGTCATATAGCTAGGAAGGGTCTGAGGTCAGATTTGAACTCAGGAAGGTGAGTCTTTCTGACCCCAAGACTGACGCTCTATCCAATGTGCCACCTAGTTGCTCCGCTATATTGATTAAGAAAATGCATGGGGGCAGCTAGGTGGCTCAGTGGATTGATAGCCAGGCCCAGAGACAGGAGGTTCTGGCTCAAATCTGGTCTCAGACACTTCCTAGCTGTGTGATCCTAGGTAAGTCACTTGGCCACCATTGCCCAGCCCTTACTGCTCTCTTCTGCCTTGGAACCAATACACAGTAGTAGTTTTAAGATGGAAGATAAGGGTTTAGAAAAAAAAGAAAATGCATAATTAAATATGGACAAGCCCTTTGAATGGTTAATGGACGGGGAGTCCAAGGACCTGAGTCTGAATCTCAGCTCTGTCATTTACTGGCTTTGCAATTTTCTTTCCCTTTGCCTCCATTCCCTCGTCTATAAAATGAGGGTTAGATTAGAAGGGATGGCCTCTAAGATCCTTTCCAGCTCTAAATCTGCGATTCCATAACATACTTGTGGGACCTTGAGAATATTCCCTTCCCTGGGCCTCAGTTTCCTTATATGTTACATGAGGAAAATGAATTAAATAGCTTCTAAGACCCCTCACAGTT
Organism: Monodelphis domestica; assembly: GCF_027887165.1. Classification (NCBI taxonomy): domain Eukaryota; kingdom Metazoa; phylum Chordata; class Mammalia; order Didelphimorphia; family Didelphidae; genus Monodelphis; species Monodelphis domestica. The sequence goes on from NC_077231.1 coordinate 94,801,233, forward strand.
CCCCAATCTATGAGCCTTTGACCTCTTAGTCTCATCTGAAAAATGATAGAATCCTGACACTTCCTAGCTCTGCGAATTGGGGAAATCTCTTAACTGCTCTGTGCTGCACCTCAGTTTCTTCCTCTGTAAAATAAGAGACGTTGTAGTGCCAACACCCCCCTCAGCTCTCTGGTCCTCTGTCAGGGTGAGGACTTCAGAATTCGTTTTTCTCCTGGCTTACTAATTCCATGGACCCCATGAAGAGGCTGGCTCCTGATTCATAGGACCGAGAACAAACGTCCTCCATTCTTAGCACCGATCCCCAGGTTTCCCAATAAAATGGGACATTCTAGCTGCTACAAGAGAATGAATGAAGGGAACCTTCTTGCTGTGCCGCTCTTCCTTGCTGATGCTTTTGGAAGGTGGCAGCTATTATCTGAACAAATGCATTATGGTTTTCATTACTCTTGGAAACATCTGCATAATTATCTCCGATTGGAGAGGCTGTGTTCCCTCGTTTGCATTTTTTAAAGCTAGTAAACCTGATAAAGGCCACACATGGAAATGGGGCCTGTGCTGGTACCCATTAATTGTGGCGGCAGGATGGAAGCTTCAGTTGGGTCTGGAAACAATAGAAGACTTCAGGGGAGATGGTGGTAGTTTAGCATAGATTTCAGAGGGTTCATAAATTCAACCCAATTCCACAACGTGAGCATTAGGAGATGCTGTAGGGACCAGAGAATGTAAACTCTTTGTGGCAGGGGACAGTAATAGCATCTTGGCATCCCAGCACCTTCCCCAGTGCCTGAACCCTAGCAGGAACTTGATCAATGTTTGTTCATTCACTTACTTATTTGATTTAGGCCAAAGAAGAGGCAGCTAGATAGTAGATAGAGCGCCCAGAAGACATGAATTCAAATCCAGTTTCAGAAACTTACTAGCCCTGTGACCCTGGCCAAGTCTCTTAATGCTGTTGGCCTCAGTTTCCTTTTCTGTAAAATGGCCCAGAGAAGGAAAGGGCAAGCCACTCCAGTATCTTTGTCAAGAAGCCTCTAAATGGGACTACAGAGAGTCTGGCATGATGGGAATGAATACAGGACCAAAAAAAGGGAGAGGCAGAGTGTTGGGCTCATACAGTGCTGGACTTGGAGGTAGAAAGATGGGCTTCAAAGACCAGATTGACTCAATGGAATTGCTTGTCAGCTCAGGGAGGGGGGGAAGGGAAGAGGGGAGGGAGACAACATGAATCATGTGGCCATGGAAAAATATTCTAAAAAAATCAAATTAAATAAAATAATGTGGAGCAAGATGGGCTTCAGAATTCTGCTTCTCCTTAGTTGTATTGATCTTGGGTAAGTCATTGAATCAGCCCCAGCCTCCGTTTCCTCATCAGTCAAGTAGAAATAATAATAATAATAAGTAATAATAATAAAAATAATAAGTAGAAATAATAATAATAATAAGCCCCTTTGTACTTGCTCCACAGAGTGGTTAAGGCTGAAATGAGATGATCCAACTTTCCGCCATATTTAAATATTGGCCATTATAATTGCCTCCCTCTCCCGCAAAAGGTGAGCTCCTCGTGGGCAGGACCACTGTTTGTCTTTGAGTTCTGCGCACTCCCTGCTCCATACTTACTAAATTCTTGCCCAATGGAATTGGTGAGGGAGGAGAGAAAGAATGGGCATTTATTAAGCACCTACTGTGTGCCTATGCCAGGGGCTTCCTACAATATCACAAAGCAAATTTCCAGCAATGTCATGATGCTCTAATTATCCTCATTTTACAGTTGAGGAGACCGAGGCAGTAGAGACTGAGTGACTTGCCCTCCCACAGCTGATCAGCAGCAAAGGTAGAATCCCAGGGCTCCCAGGCCACTGTTCTTTCTACTTATCATATCCCAGGTCACCTCTTGGCCACCCAGATTCAAACCCAGGACTTTGGACTACCTGTCCAATATTCTTTCCTTTGGATTCCTCTTTCCACTTCAGGATTCCCACCAGCCCTGCCCCTCTCGGAGAGTACCTCTGAGGCTTAGTCCTCTGGATGTGGTGGCTGTTTGGAGGCTTCAGGATTTTGGTGCTGGGGAAATAATTACTGCCATAATTCTTGATGGGCTGGGCTTGTTGGAGGGGGTTGATTTATGGAAATGGCCTCTCCCTGGGTAATCCAGAATTAGTGATAAGCAGATTTCAGGCAGATTAGATAATAACAACAATGTTTCACATTTGCCTAATGACTTCCCTTTTGAAGGCTCCTAGGGGGTTTGAGGCTATTGAGCTTGGCAGGGGATCATACATTCATTCAACAAACTCTTAATGATCACCCTTGAGATGGAAGGCATGATGCCAGGTTGGGGGGTGGGGATGTGAAGAGAATCATCATAACTGACACTATGTAGGGCTTTATAGTTACAGAGGCTTCCCCCAGTTGTTGCTTTGATCATAGACCATGTAAAGGAGGCAGGGACAGCCTTACTACTTTCTTGTTTTTTAAACCCTTACCTTCCGTCTTGGAGTCAATACTGTGTATTGGTTCCAAGGCAGAAGAGCGGTAAGGGCTGGGCAATGGGGGTCAAGTGACTTGTCCAGGGTCTCACAGCTGGAAAGTATCTGAGGTCAGATTTGAACCCAGGACCTCTCTCTCTCCCTCTTCTCTTTTTCTCCCTCCCTCTCCCTTTCTCTCTATTTCAAAATGCTCCATGTGTTAGTTTTTGTTGTTGTTATTATAATCTATGGCCCTGTGAATGTCCACAGTGTACCTAAAAGAGCAGAACATCTTGGCTGAAGGCATTTGGAATTTGGCCGGGGAGGAGGATGGTCTGAAAACCTTCTGGAGTTCTTACAGAACACAGGGTGTTAGGATGTTGGTTTTAAATACCATTAAAAAAAAGGAAGGAATGGAGGGGCAGCTCGGGAGCCTATAATGGGTAAAGCTCCAGGTCTGGAGTTGGGAGGTCCTGGGTTCAAATGTGAGTCCAGACACTTTCTAGCTGTGTGACCCTGGGCAAGTCACTTCACCCCCATTGCCTAGCCCTTACAGCTCTTCTGCCTTAGAATTCATACTTAGTATTGACCCTAAAACAGAAGGTAAGGGATTAAAGAAAAAAAGGAAGGAATGGAGGGGCAGCTCGGGAGCCTATAATGGGTAAAGCTCCAGGTCTGGAGTTGGGAGGTCCTGGGTTCAAATGTGAGTCCAGACACTTTCTAGCTGTGTGACCCTGGGCAAGTCACTTCACCCCCATTGCCTAGCCCTTACAGCTCTTCTGCCTTAGAATTCATACTTAGTATCGACCCTAAAACAGAAGGTAAGGGATTAAAGAAAAAAAGGAAGGAACAGGCTAGGGGAGAAGGAGGAGAGAACTTGTCGTGCCTTTCTATTTCCTTCAAGCGAGGTGTGGCACCTTCTGACTCACAGCTGATGCCTTGATCTGTGGCCTCCAGGTGTTCCTTCCAACATCTCCCATCCCTGACCTTCCCTGGGCCCACCCAGAAGCTGCTGGGCTCATGACATCTGCCAGGATTACTGCACAAAGTGTCAGGCTGCTGTGTCAACTCTCCAAAATCCCCCCCAAGCCTTCAGGGCTGTTTGGAAACCTTGTGAGAACTGGGCTGCCTCCTGAGACTTCTGGTATTTCCTGCTCCTGGCTGGAGAGAAAAGCTCGGTGGGGATGGGGATGGGGATGGTTTCTCTTTCCTGCCAGGGTTAGTACTGCTGCTGGCACTCCCACCTGGGGCCCAGAGCCTTAGCTAACTCTGAGGATCCTAGATTGAGAGACAGGAGGGACTTCAGAGGCCAGCCACCGTCACCCTGTCATTTTACAGAAAAGGAAACTGAGACCTAGAGAAATAATGTCGCTCGTCAGGACCTCATACCTGGATGAGATTTGAACCCAGGGTTCTTCTGACTCCCAAGTTCAGTGCCCAATCCACTGTCACTGTAGGGTACATCATAGGTCATCTAGTCCAACACCCTCTTTTTACAGATGAGGAAACTGAGGCAAGGTGCTCAGCTCAAAACCCGTCTTCTGTGGGAGGCCTTTCCTGACCTCCACAGCCAATAAGTGCCTTCACTTCTAAGGTGGGGATTCTCTAGGGGTCCTGGACCCCATGGGCAGGCTGGTGAAACAAATAACATGCATACCCAGAATGCCTTAGCTGTGTGACTATTCCACCTTCATTTCTGGTCTTACCTCCCTCCTATGGAGCCATCCATTGCTTCTCTTAGCCAGTTCTTGGGTAGTAACTTGTTACAGCCCTCTCAGACATGCCACCTACTGATGAACCCTTTGGCTGACTCTCCAGAAGAAAAACTAGACCTTGAGCTTTTTAAATAACTTGAATTTGATCAGAGAGCTTGTCAGCATCAGAGGCAGGATTTGAACCCAGGCTCACTGGATATTTAGCTTGAAGAAGAGAAGATAGGGGAACATGAAGGTGGCGTTCAAGCATTTGAAAGGCTGCCATTTTGAACAGAGCTTTGACTTTTGCTGTTTGGCCCCTGGAGGATGAAACCAGGAATAATTGATGGAAGGTGCAAAGAGACGAGTTTAGGTTCCATTTCAGGACTCTCCATAACCATGAGAGCTGCCCCAAATGGAATGGGTGGGCTTCCTCGAGGAGCAGTGGCTTCCTCCTCTTTGGGGACCTTCAAGTGGAGGCTGGATGGATGCCCACTCTCTGGGGATGCTGCGCCCCAGAGGGGTCCTGGGATTCCTTCTGACTCTCACATTTTGTGAATCTTTAAACACGCCTCTTGACTCAAAGTCCATCACCTTTATGATTTGGGGCTGTTTTTTGGTTTTGGGGTTTTTTTACTAAATGACCCAGTATAGAAAACGCTTTGCAAACTTTAAGATGCTGGCATATAAACGCCAGCTCTCAGTAGCATCATCCCTATCATTTCTTCTGCATCGGGTTCCTCTTGTATTCCTGAAAAGTCATTTTGAGTTTGGGAGGGACCCTTTCCTGGGGGTGGGGGGGCCACATTTTGGATTTGGAGGCAGACGTCTCAGGTTCAAGTCCTGGCTGTGCGATCTTGAATAATTCTCTGTAATTCAGTAAACATTTATTATGGATGGGCCAGACCCTGTGCTGGGGACACCAATAAGAAATGGAGGTGACGTTTCCCCTCCGGGCTCTTGGTCTCCTTTCTGTAAAAGGAGGGGGCCGGACTCGGTGAGCTCTCTCCGTCTTGGGGTTGTGTAACTTAGTTTCCTCAAATGGATGAAGCAACCAGCTGGAGCCCAGGTAGGTGTCTCGTCATCGTCTTTGGCCTCATTGTATACCTGTTATCTCAGCTGGCTCTGGAAGCGCATCACACACAGGACCGTCTCCAGAGTCAACATGGCAGCTGGCCATGCGTCAAGGCCAGCCAGAGGTGAAGACCAGCTCTACAGGCTAGTCAGTCGCCAGCGGGCCAACTGTCTCCCGTTGAGCTGCAATAGCCATATTCAGCCAGATGAGAATTTCAGAATTTTAGGCGTTAAAAAGGAGCTCAGTAGAGCCTCTTGGGCATTCCCAATTGGGTAGGAAAGATCAAGGAAAGACTTGGCTTAGAGTGGCAGCTTTGCACTCGCTTCCTGCGGGACGCTGGGTAGGAAAGTTCAGGTCACCCAGCCTCAGTTTCCCCCTTTGTAAAATGAGGGGATTGGAGTGGATGACCCCCCCCCCCAGCTTTAGATCCATCATCTAGAGGCCTGACTGGTTCCTGTGGCTATGCTGACCTCCTTCCCTTCTGAGTCATCATCCCCTTCTGTGGTCGGACAGCTTTTCTTGGTAGAAGTTTGTCCATCGACTGGGTCGTGATCTGTCACTCGGGGAAGACGTCCGTGTTGAGGAGCTCAGGACTACTGCATTCCCCCGTTAGAATGTATTCTTCTTGAGGGCAGGCACTTGAGTGGCCATTTTTGGTACCCCTGGAGCCTAGGACGGTGCCTGGCGGGTGGCTTAACAAATTCTAATTGACTTAATAACAAACTATTTTACGAAGTTTTGTTCTCATTTTACCTGTTTTCCTTAGACTTATTTACATCCTTGTCGTGGGTGTACTGAAGGCTAAAGAAGGGGAGGGATGGACCCATCCAGGCAGGGCCATTCCGAGAAGAGTCCAGGTCTGTGCCTTTAGCCATCTTCATTTTATTTATTTATTCATTTTAAACCCTCACCTTCCATCTTAGAGAGTCAATACTATGTTTTGTCTCCAAGGCAGAAGAGCGGTAAGGACTAGGCAATGGGGGTCAAGTGACTTGCCCAGGGTCACACAGCTGGGAACCATCTGCATTTTATAGAAGAGTGCAGAGTAATTTTTTTTTAAACCCTTACCTTCCGTCTTGGAGTCAATACTGTGTATTGGCTCCAAAGCAGAAGAGTGGTAAGGGCTAGGCAATGGGGGTCAAGCGACTTGCCCAGGGTCACACAGCTAGGAAGTGGCTGAGGCCAGATTTGAACCTAGACCTCCCGTCTCTAGGCCTAACTCTCAATCCACTGAGCTACCCAGCTGCCCCCTGTGCAGAGTAATTTTCCCAAGTTCATATAACTAGTTTCTGAGGCAAGATTTGAAATCAGGTCTTCTGGACTCTAGGCTCTGTGATCTACCTCTATTCCTGAGAATAGATTATTCTCTATTAATAGAGATATTAATATTTTGCTTAAGGTACATAGTGGTAAGTATCAGAAGCAGGATTTTAACTCTAAAACTAATTTTCTTGGGGGCAGGTAGGTAGCTCCATCTCTTAAGCCAGGCTTAGAGACAGGAGGTCCTGGGTTCAAATTTGACCTCAGATACTTCCTAGCTATGTGACCCTGGACAAGTCACTTAACCCTCATTGCCTAACCCTAATCATTCTGCCTTGGAACCAATGCATAGTATTGATTCCAAGATGGAAGGTGAGGGTTTAAAAAGCAAACAAACTAGTTTTCTTACTGGATTGGGTGGCCATCTTCTAGGATTCAAAGGCTTCATAGGCTCGAGTCTGGAGGGGACCTGAGAGATCCTGTAGCCCAACTCCCTTATTTTTATAGATGATGGAACTGAAGCAGTGAGAGATTACTTGATTTACCATAATAAGTAGGCAAAGGCTGGATTTGAACCCAGGCTCTTAGCCTCTGAATCCTCCATACCGTGTTTCCTACCATCTTTGTAGAGAGGATTCATGTAGCAGACAAGGGTTGGAGTAGGTGATGTCTGAGGCCCCTTCCAACTCTAGAATTCTGGTTCATAGATGGGAGAGCATAGCCCATGGTTTCACCTCTTACCTCAGTTTCCTCGTTTGTAAGAAAGGTCTTGATGTGTCACCCAGTATCCATGTTTAGTGGAGCACAGCTGGGAGGATAAAGACCCGAGTTTTGTATTACCCAGTAGAGGTGTCGCAGGGGCATCCTCATGGCAAGCCACCTGTTCCAAGTGTAAAAAATTGACTAGAAGATGCCCGAGATTCGATTTCAGTGTGGCCGGCGGTAGCAGGTTAGCCCATATTTGGGATCCCCCCATCACAGCTTGCTAGCGCGGCTACCAGAAGGCAGGCAAGGAGGAGCCTTGCTCTGGGCTTCCCATCTCTGGCATTACCCATATGTGAGGTGGTACCTCCGACTTGGCCCTGCAGACGTTTATCTTATCACCAGCTTCTTTGCAGACGAGAAACCTGGGCTTCTCTCGTGCAGTGCCCTGCCCCAAGCAATCGACTGATGGGCTGCTGGCCTTCGCACTCTAGAAGGACCAAAATGACACCACTCTGTTGGGGTCAGAGCTCGGAAGGCTCTCCCAAATAATGTGAATGCTGGGGCTGGAGCTGTCTCTAAATTTGCTCATCTCACACTTTTTTTAAAGCTAGTATCAAAGACTGGAGATGAATGGGGGCAGCTGGGTGGCTCAGTGGATGGAGAGAGAGCCAGGCTTAGAGACGGGAGGTTCTGGGTTCAAATGTGGCCTCAGACCCTTCCTAGCTGTGTGACTCTGGGCAAGTCACTTAGCCCCCATTGCCTAGCCCTCACCACTCTTCTGCTTTGAAATCAATACACAGTATTGATTCTAAGACATAGGGTAAAGCTTATTAAAAAAAATTGCAACCAGAAATGTATCTGTGATACCTTAGGAGAGATACTTCTTATTGAATCTCAGTTTTCTTTCTTTGACCAATGAGGGGTGAATATAGAGAAACTCTAAATTCCCCGCCGGCGTTAGATCTTATAACCTTACTTCGGGTCCCTGAGCCTCAACTTAACCAACTGTAAAGTGGACATAATAATCCTTGCCCCACTGATCTCACAGAGTACCCAAAGGAAAGGAAAGTGCCCTCTGGGAATATGAGCTACAGTTATTTTAATTGTTGTTTGTTAAGTGAGAACATTGGATTAGAGGAGCTCTCCAGTCTCTCGCCAGCTCAAAATCTTATGATCCGGCTTTCTCGTCTTCTTGACTAGGGAGGGCAGAGTCCTTCTTTGAATGACCTCATTAGAAAAGCCCAGAAGGGTTATTTTTAAAACCAGGGGCCTTGTTTCCTTTTTTTCAGACTGGGAGCTATGATCCTCAGCATCCCCTTGCCTCCGGGCTCCCTCCAGGATGCATCTCCTGATGTAGCACAAGAGCAAAATGAACAGCCGTTTTCCCAGCTGCCAACTCAGTGCTGGTTCTAGAATCACTGGACTGACTTGGGTTCCTTACGAGCTGTGTGACCTTGGGCTGGGCCTCTGGATTTGGACCCTGAGCCACTTTCCAGCTCTGTCTCTGAGTCCGTCAGTGTTTCTCTTGTAAAATGTTAGAATCCTGCCTCGGACATGGACCTTGTCACCTCGAAGCTTCAGTTTCCCCATCTGTAAAGTAAGGGTACTGAACTAGTTGGTCTCCAGGCCCTTCCATCTCTCAATTCATGAGGCTTACGTCCTGAGTCAGTCCCAGGGAGCAGCCCTGTGCTGGAATTCTGCCTGGCTGTCCCCATCCACCTGCCTAATGGACTCTCTGTTCTGGGAAAACTCCAGGCAATCATTTCCACTCTGGCTTCCTCAGGAGCCAAGCGGCTCTGACAGATTTTCACCCATTATCTTCCTCAGCCCCAAAATGTCTTTCCACTTTACTCCACCTCTTATCCTGACACCCTCGGGTTTTTATAACAGGAACAGAGAATGTTGCTAATGTGATAGGCGATAGGCTTCTCTTCCCTCCCCCATTTCTGATGCCCGCTTTTCCTCCCAGCACCAGCTTTCTCATTTGTCCTGCTGGGTAGTTGTCCATCACTCGGCAGCACTTGTGGATAGAATGTCTGGCTGTTAGAAATGACTTGGAAGAAGTATTGAGAGGAAGGAAGGAAGGAAGAAAGGAAGGAAGGAAGGAAGGAAGGAAGGAAGGAAGGAAGGAAGGAAGGGAGGGAGGGAGGGAAGGGAAGGGAAAGAGGGAGGGAGGGAGGGAAGGAATGAGAAAGGGAGAAAGAAAGGGAGGGAAGGAGGGAAGGGAAAGAGGGAGGGAGAAAAGGAGGATAATATGGAGAATGTAATGTATAGGGGATATACTATCTATTCCAATTGGATTGTATCTAATATTAGGGATTGTTTGCTTATATATGCATTTGTTTTTATATCACTACATATATTTGGTCCTGTGATTTCATGGAGGAAGTGAGGGAGGAAACTTGCAACTCTTTTTAGAGAGTATTAAAAAGGAGCCTGGGATACTGTAAAGTGAAGTGACTTGCCCAAGGTCACACAGCTAGTTTAAGGAGGTCTTTGAACCCAGGTCTTCTTGACTCCCAGAGTCAGCACCCTAATCCAACCTGTTGTATTGCCTCTCTAAAGTGGTCATGGGACTTTCAAGTCACATAGATCAAAGTAAGTGGCAGGTCCACTATTAGAACCATGCTAGTGTACCCACATAGTCTTTTCTAGCTGGGTAGCTGAATTTGATTTGTGTGGGGGTAAGTTTGGGTAATTGGGGACAGGGATCAGTTTTCCCTGATCATCTTCAAGGTTAGCAATTTGAACAGAAACTTCTTTGCATGTTCCCTTCCCTCTGCCTCCAAATCATTTAAGCTCAAAATGATTTCAAAATATTTTTTCTTCCTCAAGCATTGCAGGATGTGCTGAGGTGAATCATATTAGCTTTCTGTTAGGTTTTCAAATGCAGATCTGACAAAATAAGCCAGGTGTAAATCAGGTTTGTGATTGTCTAAATAGAAGAATACAGTCCCAATTACTGGAAGGTTAAATGCTTACTTCCACTTCCTCTCCTTTTCTCAGGATGAGGAAATCAGGAGAAACCAACATCAGACTCAGAATTAAATCAGTCACTCAACTGGACCCAATTTCCAAGATGTCAAACTGTGAAGGTTTAGAAAAATAAACTCAGTGATACAATTCATTAATTAATTGATTGAGGAGGGGATGGATCTTGAATAGACAACGCGGTCATTGAACTGGAAGGCTCAGGGAAAACCTCTGGTCCATGTCCTGCTCATCATTTCTTCCTAATAAAAATGGATGAATGAATCTATAAAGTAGGGGCATTGGACTAGAGTGAATGAATGAATGTGTTTGATGTGCCTTAGCACTGGACTGGGTGCTGGGGCTGTATAGATCAAAGTGAGATAGCCCCTGATCCAGAGGACTTTGCATTATAATGAGGCTGGCAACACACATGGAGGAATCAGAACCAAGAGAGCAGAGTTTTCATCCAAGACGTCATAAGGATGATGAGTGGGACCATCAGGCACTTGATTGGCAGCCCCTATCCAGGAACAATAGTATTGTTTTGATTATCATTCCCAGAGCAAGAAGAAACCAAGATATAAGTAGGTGGTAGGAGATGGGAGAAAGATGAACTGGATGCAAAATGGCATGAACCCCTGGAGTTGGGTCAGGCAGCCCAATAAATAGATTTTTATAAGCTCATTATTCAGCCCCTCCCTTGACCATCCCAACATTTTAAATTAATGTGAGCTAATTAAGAAGTGATCTATCAATCTCACCACCCCCCCCCCTCTCCACTGGTGGAGAGGTCACATACACAGGAAAAGAACTCGTCTCCTTCATTTATTAACTAAATTCTGTTTAAAAAAAAAAAAGGAAGCCATTCCTTGGGATTCCCAAGGTCAAAGAAAATGCAAAAAGCAGCAGACTGGATGGTAGCTCTGACCCAGATCCCCCACACAGAAAGAAATACACAGGAATTATCCTTAGCAAAATGGGAATTAATAGTCTATGAAGAATAAATTCTCACCCAGGGTAAGTGCTGGTTTCCTGGTGAATGGATAGATGGCTGAATGGATCTGAAAGATTTTTTTAGCTTTCAATCCTAGAATTATGTTATATATTTGCATGTGGTAAAGGCATAGACAAGAGATAATATGACATAGTGGATGGAAGGCTGACCTCAGGATCAATGAGATCTTAGCCCAGAGTCTAGCTTCTGACATATCCTTGCTATGTGACCCTTAATTTCTCTGTCCCCTGGCCAACTGAATAAGGATGAAAACAAGCTCCAGACAAGTTATCACATGCCTCAACTTCTATAGCAGGAAAGATCACAAATTCAGACCGAAATCAAGAAAGAGTCCCAGCATCTGAAGGTGGGAAGGGACCTTATTGCTTTCGTTGGTTGAGAATCTTCCTCCGTGACATTCTTGACAAATGGACATCGATTCTCTGCTCCAACACTTCCAGTGAGGAGAATCTCATTATATTATGAGACGGTCTATTCATTCAATCAATAAATGTTTATTAAGTGTCTGCTATGTGCCTAGATCTGTACAAGACCTGCCCTCCAGGAGCTTACACTCTACTGGGGGCGTGGGTGGTGGTGTCCTTGTTGAGTAATTTCAGTCATGCCTGATGCTTCATTACTCATTTGGGGTTTTCTTGGCAAAGATACTGGAGTGGTTGGCCATTTCCTTCTCCAGCTCATTTGACAGATGAGGAAACTGAGGCAAACGGGGCAAATCGACTTGCCCAGGGTCACCCAGCTAAGATACTGGAGTGGTTGGCCATTTCATTCTCCAGCTCATTTGACAGATGAGGAAACTGAGGCAAACGGGGCAAATCGACTTGCCCAGGGTCAGCTAGCTAAGATACTGGAGTGGTTGGCCATTTCCTTCTCCAGCTCATTTGACAGATGAGGAAACTGAGGCAAACGGGGCAAATCGACTTGCCAGGGTCAGCTAGCTAGGAAGTGTCTGAGACTGGGTGAGTCTTCCTGGCTCTGTACTTGGTGCTCTGTCTCCTGCACCACCTAGCTGTCTTACTGTTGAGGAGTAAAGAATAATAAATGTAGGCAGTGCAGTAGAGTTTGCAAGGAGCCCTACACATTACAGATCCGCAGGTACATACGTGTGTGTGCGTGCATGCGTGGTCCAAGCGCAGCCAGAATTATTAGGAAGTTCTGCCTTGCATTGAACTGAAAGGAGATAATGGGTTAACCTGGCTGGTGGCCATCCCAGAGATTGGCAGGGCAGCTGGGCTCTGGTTGAGTCTAACCTTTGAGCTGTGACTGGAGAGCAGCTGGGGAATTGGGACAGCCAGCTGGGGTAGTGCCAAGCCCACGGAAGGGCCCAGTTCCCTAGCGGGTGTCATCAGCAGGAGGGCCGGCTGAGCTCAGGTAACAGAAAGGGCGATGGAGGTGTCAGCTCGGAGGTGTAGGCTCCAGGCCCTGCTGAGTCAGCTGGAGCATGAGCAGAGGAGACTCGTCTGAGTGGTTCAGATGAGACGGCAGCCTGAGTCAGATTGGTGGGGAAGTTCAAGGGAGGGGAGGACGCTGGGTCCCCCCGAGAGGTCCCAGGGCCCCTGGAAGCTTTGCCCGTGGATCTCGAGCCGGGGATCACGGGAATATTTCCTTCCAAAGCACTTCGTATGTAGCAGCTGTGGCTGCATGTCTCTACGCCAGCTGTATTTCTGTACGTACATCTCGGCTTTCCCCTTAGAAAAGAAGCTTCTTGCGAGTGGGGATCGTGGCAGCCTTTGTGCTTGCATCCCGGGGGCTCCCCGGATTGATTTTCAGATCTTCCATCACAAGTCCAGGGAGGAAGCAAGGGCTGGGAAGGCATCCTGTGTTCCCTGGACGCCTTCTCCTGGCACACCCTCCTAGAAAAGCCTTCCCATCCCAGCGCCCCCTCTCACCCCCCCAGCACGCACCCCTCTGGAGACGCACAGACTTGGCCTCTTCACAACCCAGAAATGAGAAGGGCCGGAGTCCACCGTGGCCAAGAACCAACGCCGGAACCATAGCGCCCCCCCCCTCCCAGGCTTTGCTGTGAGGACCAGCTGAGATATCTGTAAACCTTCAAGGGCCACATACGTGCCAGCCATATATTTATATCATTCTTATAGAATATAACGTATTAGAATGATGGGAATTATAAAACAAGATGTTTTATTATAAAAGATACGATGATCTATTAATTAAAGAATAAGGATATAATTATTCTGCTCTAATCTATTTTCAGCAGACATTTAAAGCCATTATTCTGAGAAGGAGTCTATAGGCTTCACCAGACTGCCAAAGAAATCCATGACACGAGAAAAGTGACGCCCATTTTATGGATAAAAACGGAGGCTCAGAGACTTGCTCCAAGTCGCAGAGGTTGTAACCAGATGGCTAGGATTCTGCTCCAGGGACTCCATCCATCTAGCCCTGCTTCCCTCCTGCTGCCTTGTCTCTCACCTCACCCTCTCCCTCTTTTCAAAGTGCTTTTGGATCCATTTTCATCCCAGCTAACCTGCAAGGTAGGCAGGGGCAGCGCTTATTATTCCCATTTGACAGCTAATGATTTATGTGATCGATATCACAGAGTGACTTATGGATATTAATTATCTCATTTGGTCTTCACAAGGGTTTATTATTCCCATTATATAGATGGGAAAACTGATGCTCAGTGAAGGCTGTGGCCTGAGGTCACGTGGTGATCATTAGACAATAAGCATTTACCAAGGATGTAAATATACCAGGCACAGTACTAAGTGATAGAGATAAAAATAAAAGTGATTGTTGTTGCTGAGTCATGGGGGTTTTCTTGGCAAAGGTACAGGAGTGATTTGTCATTTCCTTCTCCAGCTCATCTGACAGATAAGGAAACTGAGACCAATGAGGGGAAGTGACTTGCCCAGGGTCACACAACTAGGAAGTGTCTGAGGCTTGAACTCAGGGAGAGGAGTCTTCCTGATTCTAAGCTTATCATTCTATCCAGCTAGCTGCCTCCCTTCACATAAGGCATGCCTGCAAGAGCCAAAGAAATACTTCCAGAGAAGGGACAGCCTTGTCTGGTTCTCTGTGAACTACTTAAATGAGAGGCACATTTTTAGGAACTTTTGGGCAGTAACTCTTTAATCAATTAATTGATGGCATAATGAATAGCATTGTGAAGTTGTGAGTTCAAGTCCTGCCTTTGATGCCTACCAGTTGTAGGTCTATGAGGAAGTCACTTAACCTCTCAGTATCCTCAAAGACTCAACCTAGGTAGCACAGCAGATAGAATATCAAGCCTGGAATTGGGAGGACCTGGATTCAAATATGGTCTCAGATACTTCCTAGCTGTGTGACCCTGGGCAAGTCACTTAATCCTGTTTGCCTAACTCTTGCTTTTCCATACTAGAGTTGTTACTAAGACGGAAAGTAAGGACTTAAAAAAAAAAAAGACTCAAAGTTACTGCCAAAATGCTGATTTGCAAAGGTAGAGGTAGTTTCCATGCTTGAAGTTCTATACAGTAGTGAAATCATAAGCGTAAACCAAAAACCATTTTTTTAATGCACCTTCATTTGAAGGTACCTTGGCAATATCATTGATTATTGAGAGCATTCTTTACATCTGCTTACAATGGGTTACTTGCTGCTTCTTGAATAAGAAACACTTCATCTCCCATCACCATGCTTTTGCATTAGCTGTGCCTCATGCCTGCCTGGTGCTCAACCTCCTACCTCCTTCTAGACCCAGCTCAAATCCAGCTTTCAGCAGGAAACCTTTCCTGGGAGTCTCTACTGCTCTTGGTGGCTTCCCCTCCCAGATTTCCTTCCATCTTCTCTGTGGATCTCGTATGCCTCTATCTGCATACTATCTCTCATATGAGGGCAGGCACTGTTTTGATCTTTGCATTCTCAGCACATAGCACAGTGCTTGGCCCATAATAAGTATTACCGATCAGCTGACCCCAAGTCCCTCGCTATTTCTCTGTAGCCAGTACCTTCTTTCCCCCCAGCAGTTACAATCCTGGCTCCATGACAGAGATGGAACTGACATATTCTTTATTTTCCAGTAGGTAACTTTGTTTTCCTTCAAGTGGGTGGGTAGCAATTATGGCTGCCTTTAATTATATTGTAACAATCTGTCATAGCCATCTTAAGTGGCATCTGGAACATAGAAAGAAAAAAACTCCATTAAAAATAAACTCAGCCAGTGCTGCAGTTACGGAAGTTGCTCGGAACGCCCAGGGTTGGTGATGGTGCCCAGCTCTTCCCAGGGCTGGGGCTGGCATTTGGAACTCAAGTCCCGTGTTTACTGGGGCTGTTCTGGGTACTGATAGCATCATATTTCAAAGCTGTTTAGTCACCGCATCTGCAGAGATTAGATCATGCATCAGCAGCCATTGGGCTCCCGGGACCAGGCTGAGAGTTTAAGAGCACCCTGGGAATGAGCTGGCCGAAGAAAGGGAGCCCAGCCCATAAATACGCTGAGCCGGCCGCTTCTGGTGGCTAATCTGTTTCAAAATGAAAAAAAATCTGCAAGAATTCAGGCTACAGTTTGGATTGTCACCACTAATAGAAAGATGTTTGTTGTTTTGTTTTTCTTGATTGCCAGGTGGAACAAGGTCCTGTCTCTTTCTCTCTCTGTCTCTTTCTTTCTCTCTGTCTCTTTCTCTCTGTCTCTTTCTCTCTGTCTTTCTTTCTGTCTCTCTGTCTTTCGCTGTCTTTCTCTGTCTCTTTCTCTGTCTCTCTTTCTCTTTCCCTCTGTCTCTCTCTGTCTCTCGCTGTCTCTTTCTCGCTGTCTCTTTCTCTGTCTCTCTTTCTCTTTCCCCCTGTCTCTCTCTGTCTCTTTCTCTGCCTCTCGCTGTCTTTCTCGCTGTCTCTTTCTCTGTCTCTCTTTCTCTTTCCCCCTGTCTCTCTCTGTCTCTTTCTCTGTCTCTCTTTCTCTTTCCCTCTGTCTCTCTCTGTCTCTTTCTCTGTCTCTCTCTGTCTCTTTCTCTGTCTCTCTTTCTCTTTCCCTCTGTCTCTCTCTGTCTCTTTCTTGGCCATGAATGTTAGGGCTCTGTGTTGGTAGCCTTTGGTCAGCCACTCAATACTCTTTTATTAAGTAGTTACTATGTGGCCTCCAAGGGAGCATGTGCCCTGCGGGACTGATGAAAGGACAGATAGCAGGAACCACTTAAATGTTAGCTATTATTCATCTGAATTAATTACCTTGTCTCTGTCTTTGCTTTTATTAATTGTTCTCCATGGGGTCTGCAGGTGGGCTTCTATTTAAGAACACTTGGGGGTGTATTGAGGAGACATAGTACAGTGGGAGGATGTGTAGGCAATAGAGGCAGGAAGACCAGATTCAAATCCTGCCTCAGGCCCTTGTTAGTGATATGACCCCTTTCTCATCTGTAAAATGGGGATAAGAATAGCACTGAACCTCACTGGGATGATGCAAGAGAGAAGGCATATAAAATGCTTTGCGAAAGTCCTCTAGGATATGAGTTATCGGCATCATCGTTCTTCATATTCTTACTGTACTGAATTTGGAGTCCTAGAACCCAGATCTCTGTCATCACCCCCCTTCGTGTCCTTAAACTCATCGTCTCTGCTCTTCGGTTTCCTTATATATAAGGGAGTGGGAGGTGGGAGAGGCTGGGGATGGTCAACAAGATTCCTGGAAAGATCCCTTCGAGCTTGAGAGTCAATATTTTTCACTTTGAGTCCATGAACTTATTTAAAAAATATTCTAATGATCATATTTCAATATAACCAACTTCCTTCCTAATCTTAAGGCTTTTACTTGAAGCCTTTCAAAACATTGCTCTGAGAAGAGGTCCATAGACTTCACCAGCCTGCCCTCAAAGGGATCCATAGCACAAAAATCATTAAACTCTCGATGGCCAATCCCAGAATCTCTTTAGGGACTCACCTATTTAGGGGCCTGCACCAAAGCTCCCTTCTCCGTGCATTGTCTGGGTAGTATGGCCTCTACCCAGTTTATATCCCCTATCTTGACTCCCTTGAAATGAATTGGCAAAGAATCATTTGCTTCCTGTCTCCAAGGGGCCCTCACTCACTTGGAATGGCTCTAGTGAAATGAATATGTATTCACTGACTTTGCCAACAAATGATGGCCTCCCCTTGCCTGCTGTCCTCTCTAGCCAGATGGGCAGCCATTCCCTCATCAGAGGCACAAAGGAGCAATTCCTGGCCTCTCTTGCCTCCATCTTTCAGGCCTTCTGTCCTTTGCTGGCCTACTCTCCAGTCCCTCCTTGGCTTTACTTCTGAATTGATTGGTCTTAGGGTCATGTTCCTAAAGCCCTTTCTTTTCTTGCCCATAATTTTGTTTCTCTGCTGGAAAGAATCAGCCATAGAAAGCAAAGCAACCTGAGACTGAATGGTGGAGAAAGCGTTCTTGTTTAGGTAGAAATTGGATGATAGGGGGCAGCTGGGTGGCTCAGTGGATTGAGAGCTAGGGCTAGAGATGGGAGGTCCTAGGTTCAAATATGGCCTCAGACACTTCCCAGCTGTGTGACCCTGGGCAAGTCACTTGACCCCCATTGCCTAGCCCTGACCACTCTTCTGCCTTGGAGCCAATACAGAGTATTGACTCCAAGAAAGAAGGTAAGGGTTAAAAAAAAAAAGAAATTGGATGATATGGCCACTAAGGTCCTTTTCCTCCCCTCCCCTTTCCTCCCCTTCCCTCCTCTCCCCTCCCCTTCCCTTCTCTCCCTTCCCCTCCTCTCCTCTTTTTTTTCTTGCCCTAACTTTATGACTTAGTAACAACTTTAAGACAAAAGAGCATCAAGGGTTAGGCAATGAGGGAGTTAAATGACTTGTCCAGGGTCATATACCTAGGAAGTGGCTGGAGGCCAGATTTAAACTCAGGTCTTCTTGACTTCAGGCCTGGCTCTCTATCAACTGTACTTCTTAGGTGCTCCCAAATAAGGTCCTTTTCAGCTTGGTGCTTAGTATGGTGCTTGGAACATCTTGAATGCTGTATAAATGCTTGTTGACTGACAGTTAACTGATTGGCCTCTGGGTGATATGTGCTTCTTTATCTGTATTAGGTACAGATTTATTTATGCAGGTATTTTATTCCTCCCCTTCCCCCTATTCTACCCACTCCATCCTACAGGAGAAAATAAACTTCTGGGGAGCAGGGATTGTTGGGTTTTTTCCTCCCCTTTATGTCTATAGCATTTGATTAATACTTGAGATGTGGCACAGAGAAACAAGAGAATAAGCATTTATGTAGCACCTAATGTGTGCCAAGCACCATACTAAGTGCTCTAAAAATATCTCAAATGATACAACCACACTGGGAATTAGGTGGTATTCTTATCCCCATTCTAAAAATGAGGAAACTGAGGCAAATAGAAGGTACATGACTTGCCCAGGGTCACAGAACTACTAAGTATCTTTTTTAAAAAATCTTTATCTTCTGTCTTAGACTCATTTCTAAGTGTCTGTTCCAGGGCAGAAGAGGGGTAAGGGCTAGGCCAGTGATGGTGAACCTATGGCACACATGTCTAAAAGGGCACACAGAGCCCTTTCTATAGGCATGACTGCAGTTGCTTGCCAGAGTTCATTACTGGAAAACCAGAGGGACTCAGGGTGAAGCTGTTCCCCTTCCCCTCTCCATGAACCTGAGAACATTGCTCACTTTCCTACCCCTCTGTCCAGCAGTCAATGGAAGCTCCTCCTCACCCCCCTAAGGGAGTGGGGTATGGCACTTGGTCTCTGGGAAGGGCAGGCATGACTCTATCTTGAAAAGGTTTGTCCTCACTGGGCAAGGCAATGGGGGTTAGGTGGCTTGCCTAGGGCCACATATCTAGGAAGTATCTGAGATCAGATTTGAACTGAGGATCTCCTATCTCAAGGCTTGGCTCTCAAACCACTGAGTCACCCAGTTGTTCCCAGACCATAACTTTAGGTACCAACCTGCATTAGTGAATGCAGTTTCCTTGCATGGGAGTTCCCTGTACCATTGAAAGCAAAGGTCCAGTCCCTTTCCCTTTCTTCTAATTTCTACTTTGAATTTCTTCCAATTATGACAAAATTCTGTTGCTTCTTTGCTTTTAATGTAGTCTTAGTCTCTGAGCTCAGACTTACTCAGACACTAAAGGGCTTGGGGGGTGGGGTGGAGAGGTTTGGGGAGATTCCGACCCCAGTCACAACCACCCTAAATCTTCCTGTTACTTATGTGGTTGTTAGAAAAATATTCAAAAGCAAGCAGAGGACAGGGATGGGTGAGAGGATGCTCCATCCTCCATACATGAAATAGTTCACCCATTGCACTATCAAGCAGCTGCTTATGACCTCCTCCTTTTGTTGAGTCAGCATGTACCTTTCCTATACAACCCTTTTCTCTAGTCTTCTTTGAATAAGGAAATGTTCTTTTGTTGTTGTTGTTGTCAAGCTCATAATGATTTAAAAAAAGAAAGAAAATCATTGAGTTCAGGGAAGGTACCCAATCCCTCTCCTTGTTTCCATCAATGTCACTGGTTGACTGACCCATCAATCAGCATTAAGCCAACCAGGGATGGTTTAACTTAGTTATTATACCAAGGCTGGCTAGACTGGTGTCTGATCGAAAGCTTAGCTAGCCAGTGACAGGAGATGCAAGAAAAGAGAAGAATGATGAGCTTTTCCTTTGCTTCTTCCCCTTTCCCCATGCTGATCGTGTATCTTAACATTTAAGATAGTAGTCCTAACATAGCTTTGCTTGTCTGTCCTTTTCTGAACATCCTTCTGTGCATTTTTTCATGCAGTCCATATTTCCATATTGCTTATGCTGTGACAGAAGACACATAGAATAAAAGCCTCCTAAAGGAAATAAAGTGGAAGATGGCATGTTTTCTACAATCAGACTCCAGTAGTTCTTTCTTTGACTATGGAGAGCATTTTTTCATCCCTTCAGTCCTTTGTGGATTTATTCGGAACTTGCTTTGCTGATGGTTTAGTCCTTCACAGTTGGTCATTATGTAGTATTTCTGTTACTGTATGCAGTCTTCTCTGGTTCTGCTCACTTCGCTTTGCATCAGTCTTTCCAGGTTTTTCTGAACTCATCCTGCTCATCATTCCTTATGGCACAATAGTATTCTATCACAATCCTATGCTACAACTTGTTCATCCATTCTTCAGGTGATGGATGGACAAACTGTGTCCCATTCTTCGCCACCACAAAAAGAGCTACTAAAAATGTTTTGGTGCAGGTAGGTCCTTTCCCCTTGTCTCTGATCTCTTTGGGATACAGCCCCAGTGGTGATGTTGTTGGGCTCCAGGGTATACATAATTTTATGGCCCTTTGAGCACGGTTCCATTATTTCTCTTCTCTTCTGTACATTTTCCACATTTCTCTGATGTTCTTTTTCCTTTTCTTCCTTTATTTAAAGTATCACTTTTGTTGTTCAGTCATTCAGTCATGTCCAACTCTTTGTGACCCCATGGGTCTACAGCATGCAAAGTCCTTCTGTCCTCCACTATCTCTTAAAGCCTGTGCAAGTTCCTGTTTGTTGTTTCCATGACACTGTCTATCCATCTCAACCTCTGCCTTCCCCTTCATTTGCCTTTAGTCTTTCCCAATATCAGGGTCTTTTCCAACAAGTCCTGGATTCTCATCACATGGTGGAAATGTTAAAGTATTTATGTAATTATCATTAGCAACTTCTAAATCCTTATATAATTCTCCCCTCCACCAAAATAATTTAAGCCCTTCCTTGTAACAAGTCTAGTCATGGAAAACAAATCACTACATTGCCTGTAGCTGAAAATGTAGGTCTTATTCTGCACCCCTAGGCCACCACCTCTCTGCTATGAGGTGAAAAGCATGATCTTGAAGTAGAAAGGCTCTTTAACCCTATCAATAGGGAAACTGACACCCCATTAGAACAAGGGCATATAGGTTGTAAACATTAGAGATGAGAATTCAATCATCAGCTCAGAGACCTAGAAAAGAAGGCATTTCAGAGGTCATCCGGTCCAACCCCTTCATTTTACAGATGAGTAAACTGAGGCCCAGAAATGGATTGCCCAAGCTCACAGAGATCCAGAAGTCAAATTCAGGCTCTCAGCCAACAAAACCATTCCCATTGCCACTTTCTAAGTTGCACATGAGGAATACAGAGTGTCTTATGTTCAAGGAGTGCAGAGGAGGGAGTGATTGATTACAGGGACCTGGGATGTTCCTCTCCTGCTTTGTTCTTTGCAGCTTCCTCTCAGTCGCTGCCTCCCCTCACAAAATCCAGGCTCTCAGAGGTCTACAAGGTCTCGGAGGTTGTCAGATCCAACCCCAGCCCAAATAGCTAATACTGTCTACAGAATTGGGAATAAATTATAACTTCACTTGAAGAATGTACTATAGTGGAAAACACTCAATGATGGAGGCTCAGTGATGGAGAACTAAGTGTTCCCATTCCCAGGCCAGGTGATTTCACTTTTGGACAGCTCCCATTGGTAGGAAGCTTTCCTTATATTGAACTATAATATAATCTCCCTCATCTATTCAGCTATTCCTCGTTTTACCCTTGGGGGACCAAGAAGAGGTCCTGATAGATACAGTGTTGATTAAGGGCTCACTATGTGCCAGACACTGTGCTGAGCTCTGAGGACATAGATACAGGTCAGACCCTGCCCTCAAGGCACTTATATGATAAAGGGGGAGACAACACATGAAAGAGAGCTGGGAACTTTGGGAGCTTGTGGGGGAGAAGAAGGGCTGATTCTAGGCAAGAAATGGTGAAAACTCCTCTATGAGAGTGGGAGGACCCAGAGGTGAACCAGTCCTATCTCTGTGACCGCAGGCAAGTAGCCTTACTTCTCTGGGCCTCAAGTTCTTTGTCCAAGGCTATTGCCATCTTCCCAGACCCCCAAATCTACTGCTTGCTCTCAGCCAGGGCCAGGCAATCCTTAGAAAGCCTAGGAAAATCCCCATCGCGTGGTGCTGTTCTGCAGAGTGACATTCATAACAGGTATGGAGATGTATGCAAACCCTCTTCCTGAGCCTCTGAGATGTCCCCAAACCCAAGTTAGAAGCAAATGATGATTGCAAAAAAATATTCAAAGGCTCCAAATAGTTTGGAATTTATGCAGAACGCATAAGATGGCAACCAGATTCTATAATAACGCTCTTTGTCCCATCTGGCGGAGATCATTTTTTCCATAGCTAACACTTTCCATATTCTTCTCAGTCCTGAGAATTGGGGCTTGGAGGCCTCCCCCTTCCCCCGGGAGGATATCGTTGTCTGTACTCGAGACTGACAAATTTTCAGCTCTGCGTTATCTGGCCTGTTCCCGGGATCGTAACTGGATCATCTCCCTTCCTAGGCTCTTCTGGGTAATAGAATGGCATAATAAATGCAGGCTGGCCAGGAATTGCCTCTCAAAACAACTTCTGGGCTCCAAATGGCACCCAGAAAGATGGGGGAGGCCGCGAATGGGCTGGTTGGATTCCAGTCCCCTGGGATTCCCCATGTCTTCTAGGAATAATGTTCAGGCCCGTGGATACCAGTTGGGGAAGGCTGATTAATGGTGCCCCGACACCTTTCCTTGTGGAAGGCACTTACTCACAGTCACACCCGTTCTTCGGCTTACTCTTTCCTGATGGATGAGACAGCGTATTCCTTGGCTGGGTCAGCTGAAACTAGGGCTCCCTCCTCCATCACTCTGGTTGTTGCTGAGACTGAGAGGGGATGACTGGCTTGGGTGATGACAAGGCTAGGGCCCTGGGTTCAAAGCTGGCCACTCCAGCAAATTGTTTTACATACAGAAGTCTGTGCCTTTGGTCCCAGTGTGAATAAGACCATGTGAGAGCATGTTATCATCATCTCCACCAGCAGATAAACAACTCGAGAGAACTCAGAGGCTGCTACTAACTCCAAGTTCCTAGATCTGGTACTGGAGGGGATCTCAGAGGCCATCTAGACCAATGCCTTCTACAGGTGGGGAAACTAAGGCCCAAGGAAGTTAAGTGATCCTGGGATCCTGGTTCTAGAGCTAAAGAGCACCTAAGAGTCCATTTAAGTCTAATCTCTCCATTTTCCACGAAATTCACGAGTTTCATGAAATAAGGAAATCAAGCCCACACTGCCTTTTAAGTAATTATTCAGTTACAGTATTTTATACATTCTCATAGGACTCTTCCGGTCACCTCTTGAAGGAGTTGCTATTATTATCCCCCTTTTAGAGTAGAGGAATCTGAGACTGAGAGAAATGATCTGCCCAAGGTCACCCAACTTGATGAGGGAGCTGAGATTTGAACCTAGGTCTGCTGAATCTTAAACTTTCATAGATACCAGGCTGATGAATGAAAGAAAGTAACTTTTGAAGTGGACAAAGTTGCCCTGCGATGCTTTTTTTCTTTTAAAGCCCTACTTTCTGTCCTAGCATCAAAACTGTGTATTGTTTCCAAGGCAGAATAGTAGGAAGGGCTCAGCAATGGGAGTCAAGTGACTTGTACAGGGTCACACAGTGAGGAAATATCTGAGATCAGAGTTGAACCCAGGACCTCCCATCTCTAGGCCTCCATCTCCATCCACTGAGCCATCCAGCCGCCCCTAGTTGATACTTTTTCTAGATGAATGATGTCATGCTAAGAATCCACTCATTCTCCTTTTCTTTCTCCTCTTGGAGCCAGCAGCATCCTCCCCTCATTCATGCTGCCTTTTAAAAGGAAATGGAGACCCCCACCCCATGTTTTACTTTTCATTTTTGGTGCCTCCCCAGCCATTTCCATTCCTTCCTCCGGGCCTGTTGACATTTTTGTGATGCCTTTGTGGGCCTTAACAGATTAAAATCATCCACAGAAGAACAATGAATAACTAGCATCAGGCAGAAAGTGCTCAGCAGAGGGCTGGAGAATGCCTCAAGCTCCCCATCAAGGGGCTCCAGAAGGCCAGGAGCCAGGCCCTACTTGCTCTCTCCTGTCCTGTGGTCTACCAAGGAGGCATCTGGGAGCAGATGTCCATCATCTTGAATCTGGCAGCCCAGTGGCCAGATTGACCTGTCCCAATATTTGCTTTGCAAAGACCTTAGGGGAGAACAATACGTGCCTCTGCAGGATTTACATAATTAAATGAAAACTAGCTCATAGAGGGTCTTAGCGATTGGCTTGGGCTGCTAAGGAGATGCTTAGCATTTGTGTGATGTTCTAGGAGAGAGGTCTGGGGATAGGTCCTAGGATCTAAGATTGGGAGGAGGACAGGCTCTTAGAGGCCATCTTGGCTCTTCTTTGTTTCAGAGGGGAAGGAACTGAGGTCCAAAGAGGGGAAGGGGAAGGTGTTCTCACTCCATGTCACACAGGTAATAAATCTCAGGACTGGAACTTGAACCCAGCAACTTTGACACCCAATTCAGAACTCTGATAAACCTTAGAGATCAGCCAATCCCAGGGCTCTTAACCTGAGGTCCTAATATGTATGGGGGAGGGGGGGAAGCTGGGTGGCTCAGTGGATTGAGAGCCAGGCCTAAAGATGGGAGGTCCTGGGTTCAAATGTGATCTCAGATACTTCCTAGCTGTGTGACCCTGGGCAAGTCACTTAACCCCTATTGCCTAGCCCTTACCACTCTTCTGCCCTGGAACCTATACACAGAATTGGTTCTAAGACAGAAGGTAAGGGTTTAAGAAAAATGTATTTGATAACTCTTTCAATAGATCAATCTCCTTGACCATCCTAAGTGTTTTGTTTTATGTGTTTAAAAGCATGATTCTGAGATCCATAGACTCCGCCAAATGGCCAAAGGGGTCCAGGACACAAACATACCCCCATGCTCTCTCTCCTCCCCCCTTTCTATCTCTCTCTCTGTCTCTCTGTCTCTCTGTCTCTCTGTCTCTCTCTCTGTCTGTCTGTCTCTCTCTCTCTCTCTCTCTCTCTCTCTCTCTCTCTCTCTCTCTCTCTCTCTCTCTCTCTCTCCTCTCCCTCTCTCTGTCTCTGTCTCTCTCTGTTTCTCTGACTCTGTCTCTCTCTCCCTCTTTATCTCTCTGTCTGTTTCTTTCCCTCTCTCTGTCTCTGTCTGTCTCTCTGTGTCTCTTGCTTTCCCTCTTCCTCTGTGTCTGTCAGTCTGTCTCTGTGTCTGTCTCTCTGTCTCTGTCTCTGTCTCTGTCTCTCTCTCTCTCGTCCAACATTCTTACTCTACAGCTAAGGAAAATTAAGCCCAGAGAGGGAAATGACTTGGCTAAGGTCAGGTTGACTTTTTATCATAAGGATGAGTATCATGACATGATAGATTCATTTTTGAAAATCAATTTTCTTTTTATTTTCAATTTTGAATTCTCTTCTTCCTTTTTATCCCCATTGAAATGGTGGCTTCATAATCATACAGTCACAGTTCTAGGGTATAAAAGGTCCTCAGAGGCTCAGCCTCTTCATTTTACAGATAAGGAAACTGAGATGTAGGGGAAGAAGTGATTTGACCAAAGCCAAAGACATGGTAAATGCCTGAGGTGAGATTTGAACCAAGGTCCTTCATTGATGCCAGAGTGCTTTCCATTGTACCATACTGCCTATCTGTGTCTTTAAAAATGGATCTCCTCTTCTCGGGATTTGGGCTGAGTATTGATCCTCCTGCCCTCTGCTCTCCTGACTGCTGTACATAGTGCTGTTGATGGGAACGTGTCCAGCATCTGAAGGTCTTTGCTTTCTTTTGAGTCAGGCCTGGATTGGCATCCCTTGGGGGACGGGGAGGAAGCTTGGCAGGCGGAAGGGTAAGGTAGGGACCCGGGATCAGGAAGATGCCACGTGCCAGTGTGCCTGTGGCCATCAGGGAGTGGTGCAGAGCCCCCCCCCCCCCCAGCCCTCGTCTCTCAGCTGAACAGCCATCTTCTTCAGCTCTCCCTCTCTGCACCAGGTTTGAATACTAATGAGGCAGCAGACTTAGAACAGGAGCCTTCCCATCCCCACTAGAAAGGCAAGCCCTAAAATGAGGCAAGAGTCCATCATCATGGGCAGAGAGGGCAGGGATGTGCCTGCATCTCCATCTGCCCCAGCTGGAGAGGTCCCTCACCCCACCCAGCCTCCTTCGGCTCCCAGGGGGCCAGGCCACTCTAACTGGCACCAGAGAGATGGCACAATCCCTGACACAGATAGTTGTTCAAAAAGGACCCCGTCCGTCGGTTTTGCTCTTTTCTCAGCTTACAGAAAGCAGCCCCCTGAGCCTTCCTCATCCTTGAGGACTCGAGTATAACAGGAATAGGGATTGGCTGTGTGATTTCATGGTCTGAGGGAGCTTTCAGAGGACAAGGTCTTCCCCCTGGTGCAAATCTGTCACCTTCTCTACACCTAGCCTTAGACAATTAGAGACAGAGATCCAGATTTACAGTGCTGGGATGTGTCAGAGGTGGGATTGGAACCCAAGTCTTTCTTAGCCTGAGGCCAGCTTGCAAACCAC